>NC_071113.1:31415000-31417500 GCF_024256425.1 Clarias gariepinus
GAGAGACAGGGAGAGAGAGAGAGAGAGAGAGAGAGAGAGAGAGAGAGAGAGACAGGGAGAGAGAGAGAGAGAGAGAGAGAGAGAGAGAGAGAGAGAGACAGGGAGAGAGAGAGAGAGAGAGAGAGAGACAGAGAGAGAGAGAGAGAGAGAGAGAGAGACAGGGAGAGAGAGAGAGAGAGAGAGAGAGACAGGGAGAGGGAGAGAGAGAGAGAGAGACAGGGAGAGAGAGAGAGAGAGAGAGAGACAGGGAGAGAGAGAGAGAGAGAGAGAGACAGGGAGAGGGAGAGAGAGAGAGACGGGAAAGCTCTTACCTTCTACAGGAAAAAAGAACAAAAAAAAAAAAAAGGGAAATGTAAAGTTCACATTTTAAACACAGATCATGAAAAAAGCAACAAAATATTTACACACACACAGACACACACACACACAGACACACACACACACACACCCCCCACCTTGCTGGCCCAGGCGTCTTCATCCCAGGATGTGAGCTGCAGCACTCGGATGATCTCGTTGATCTCAGCGCTCATCTTCTCCACAGTGAAGTTCCTGTTCTTCACCGCCTCGTCCACACCTGCACTCTGAGCCGTCTTCGTCGTCACAAAGATCTTAATTCCTACACACACACACACACACACACATTATATATATGAAATATGTGGGCGTGTCTGACAGTAGGATGTACCCGAGATGTGGGTGTGTCTGAGATGTGGGCGTGTCTGACAGTTGGAAGTACCCGAGATGTGGGCGTGTCTGAGATATGTGGGCGTGTCTGACAGTTGGATGTACCCGAGATGTGGGCGTGTCTGAGATATGTGGGCGTGTCTGACAGTAGGATGTACATAAGATGTGGGCGTCTTAGATGTGGGCGTGTCTGACAGTTGGATGTACCCGAGATGTAGGCGTGTCTGACAGTAGGATGTACCCGAGACGTGGGCGTGTCTGAGACGTGGGCGTGTCTGAGACGTGGGCGTGTCTGAGAGTAGAATGTACAGTACCTGAGATCAGGACGGGCAGCAGCTCCTTCACGGTGTTCATGGAGTTGACGAGCATGACGCGGTGCTCCTGGTGAGTCAGCTCCTGTTGCCGCTCGTCAATCATCTTAGCCATCTTAGTCATACCTGCACACACACACACACACACACACACACACACACACACACGTACTGCTGTAGTGTTTCAATAAAAAACCTCAGTGTGCTGTACTTAAACTGGAAATATCACATGTGCACACGCACGCACGCACACACACGATTAATGTAGTTTCTGACTTCAGTTTAAATCTGACACAGAACTAATTCTCTTACAGTCACACGAACGTCTGATCTTCCAGAGATCAGATAGAGATGGAGATCAGTAAACACTGAGAGGTTTAAACGCTTATCAGTAGAGCTCCTGCACTGCCACGCCCTCGTGCTTCCCGTCTAATTCACTACTGACGCACTGATACAGAGCCACTGAAATACAGTCAGCATCAAACTGATTCATCACACTCCAGGTACGAGGCTGTAGGGCCGAGTGTGTCTGATGTAGAAAAAAAAGAAAAGAAGAAAAAGTTATATAATCAGATTAACGGCGTGTCTGCGGGATCAGATTAACGGCGTGTCCGCGGGATCAGATTAACGGCGTGTCCGCGGGATCAGATTAACGGCGTGTCCGCGGGATCAGATTAACGGCTGAAGCCTGTCAGTAAATCAGCTGCCAAAAACAGTAAAAGCTCTGCATCTGGCCTTTTTTGGTCTTTTCTCACTGAAATGTGTGTGTGTGTGTGTGTGTGTGTGTGTGTGTGTGTGTGTGTGTGTGTGTGTGTGTGTGTGTGTGTGTGTGTGTAGGGACAGGTACCTGGTCCGAGGTTCTTGGTGTAGGTGATCAGATCCTCCATGCTCTCCACCACCTCAGCGACGGTCAGGTACTCCAGGATGCCTTTACACACTCGGATGATTTTACGCACCTGAGACACACAGCAGCAGGTTACTTTAACTAAACTTAGGTCAAAGTGTGTGTGTGTTTGTGTGTGTGTGTGTGTGTTTGTGTACCTCAGCCTCATCGAAGGTGAGCAGCAGGTCAGATGTTCCTGACAGAATGCCGCGAGAGCCATCGATGAGATAATCCCGCGCGGGGACGGAGTACGGGTCGGCCTTCAGCATCTGAGCTGCCTGGACCAGCTTAGTGCACGCATTCTCCACCCTACACACACACACACACACACACACACACACACACACACACACAGGATATATTTCATTATTATTCATGTACAGTGAAACCTCAGATTGTGAGTAACTTGGTCTGTGAGCATTTTCACAAGACAAACAAAATTTTAAAATAAATTTTAACTTCAAACATCACAGATTTAACTAATTTAACGTCTCTCTGCTGTTATTTATTTACTTACATTTAAATAATCTGAATGAATTTACTATCAAAATCATCATTTTATCATCTGATTGTTTAAACCATGATTAAAATGTTTATCTAGTTAAGAGAGCTTGTAGGCTTT
>NC_071113.1:31422500-31432500 GCF_024256425.1 Clarias gariepinus
AGCCAAGAGACGTCTCCAACCCCCCAAAATTACTGTATACTATTTACATTTTTATCTCATTACACATCTGAGCAGTTGAGGGTTAAGGGCCGCGCTCAAGGGCCCAACAGTGGTAACCAGGTGGTTGTGGGGTTTGAACCTGGGATCTTCCGAACCGTAGTCCAATGCCTTAACCACTGAGCTACCCCTGTGTACTAGATATGCACCCGGCCAAGCACACTAAACCCAGCGCACCAGGCCATGCACACTAGCCCCCATCCCGTGCACTAGCCCCCCCCCCCCCCCAAACCCACCCCCCGTACACTAGCCCCCTGTGCCGCTGCAGCCTGTTTCAACAAGTTGTTGAGTTATTGCCTGCAGCAGCGTTAGTTATATGTTCGTCTGTGTGTGTGTGTGTGTTTCACTCCTTCTCTATTTTACTGAGAAAATGTGCGTGTGTGTGTGTGTGTGTGTGTGTGTGTGAGAGAGTCAGTGTGACTTTGTGACTATTATAAAGGAGAGAATTTATGACGACACCCATCCCCGTCTCTCTGTCGCCGTTTCCACAGTAACGGGAAACAACTCCAGAAGGATCGTTTGGAAACATCCGGACCGTGTCATCATTCCAGAGTGCAGCGAAACCACACGCTGAGACCGGAGCAGGGACACGTCCCCAACACACTCACCACTCTGTGTTAAGTTCTGCTTCTACATGCATGTTGAGAAATAAGTGACAAACGGATGGTGTACACACACATACACACACACACACACACTCCGAGTGAACTCTGAGGAAGTGTGCAGATGGGTGTGTACACTCAGAGAGCATGCAGCAGGAAAAAACAAACAAAAAACTCACACCCTGCACCTCTAACCTGAGCGACACAGAAGGACAACACACACTGAGACTTTAAACTGTGTGTGTGTGTGTGTGTGTGTTTGAGTCAGTGAAACACATGGTGAACAGCTGCCTGCTGATGAACACAATGAGACAGGAATAGCGCAGTGATGCTCAGCTTGTGATTAAAGATGCAATTTACACACTTCACTTCCGCTGGGTTACAGCAGTGATATCATATCACTCTCAGACACACACACAGAAAAAACCCACAAAAGTCTAAATCGGTAAAAAAAAAAGAAAGAAAGAAAGAAAGAAAGAAGCTGAGTAGTGAACAGTCTCAGTGAAAACTCCACAGCGTCCCCCACACTGCCCTCAGTACATTACGGCACTGGGACCTGGGACATTCCCACTGTAGTCCGAAGCCTTAACCACTGAGCTGCCCTGCCCTGTGGGGTAAATGGGGCATTACAGAGCGGCTCTGGAGTCTATTAGCAGTACAGTGAAACCTTAGATTACGAGTAACGCGATTTGCAAGTGTTCCGCGAAACAAGCACAAATTTTTAATGAATTTTGACTTGGAAAACGGGCAAGTCTTGGTTTACGAGGACCGAGTATCATGGATCATGCATGCGCTTCATGTTTTGACGCCGAGCGTCAAATGATCACACCTGAGCCAACAGTTTTTCTCTTGGAATTGTGGGTAATCTTCTCCCCTGCTGGGTCTTAGTGCTCATCTCTTAGGTATAATCAACATCCGTGCACGCGTGTACTGTTTACTATAACACTGTGACTACGCATGTGTGTGTAAAACATATTTTATTTTGTGTTTGTAAATGCGTGCATACAGCAAGTTTCTTATAACCCACGTGTGTGCACGTATAAAGCTAAAGAAAGTCTCATTAGAGGTTAAAAATCCATTTTCTCTCTCCCTCTCTGTTTCAGCCAGTGTGTGTGTGCGCGTGTAATTTGACACCATGTATGTGTGTGTGTGTGTGTGTGTGTGCACGAAGCAGTGGGGGAAGTGCTTCACACACAAGCACACTGCTCTGTCGCGATTCTTTTTAAAGGTAAAGTGCCGGTTCATTTGTTTGTTTGTTTTACTTTACAGCAGTAATTCCGTTATTAAGCGCTCACATGAGTGTCATTAGTGATGTTCCTTGCTAACTTTTAGACAAAAGTCTTTCTTATTTGAATTTTACATAAACACATTAACAGAATAGTTTACTGTGTAATAAAGTCTTATTAGAAGGTTAAAAATCCATTTTCTCCCTCAGCATCTCTTATACAGTATGTGTGCGCGCGTAATTTGACACTGTGCCGGTTCATACACTCTCACACACAGCGTGAAAACTTATCTGTCAGGATTTCTTTTTACTTTTTTAAAAAGGTAAAGTGCAGGTTAATTTGTTTTATTTTTACTTTATATTTTGTGTTAATTATTTTTATGCATTTTTTGGGGGGCTGTGGAACGAATAATTTGAGTTTTTATTATTTCATATGGGAAAATTAAATTTGGTTTACGAGTGTTTTGAAATAAAAGCCCGCTTCAGGAACAAATTGTGCTCATAATCCCAGGTTTCACTGTATACTGTTTGGGATTTGGGACAGATTCAGAGCCAGTCAATGAATCGCAGACAGAGTGTGTGTGGGGGGTATTAAAGGGCCTGAGGAGCGCATTAGTCTGTTCCTCTAGACAAAATACTGAGAACAACGATATCGTCCCTACCACCGCCCCTACCACCGCCCCAGTACTGACCACCCCCGCCCCCCCGCTGCTGCTGCCACCACACTACAACCTCCACCTCAGACTGCACCACCGACCCGCCACAGCCTCATCTCCTAACGTTACTTACTGTATTACTAACCAGAGGTGAGATGTGGACGTTTGGGCTCGAGCTCCTCCTGTCCGTACACCTCGATCAGACACGGGAACGGGCCGAGGCGCTCTGCACACACTCCACATAGAGCTGCACGATTAATCGCCGTTTTAAATTCACTTGAATTTATGGTTTGTGTCGATGAAAATAAAAATCTATTTTTACAATTTCACTTTGATTTGTCTCGAGTTTTGTTGTGACTAAAGGGAGCAGCATGACTAATTTATTCCAGCACCTCAAACAAAACCACGATGGTGAATGGGAGGCGCGTGTGAGCTGCGGGCTGAAAAGAAAAGTGAAAATAGCAGATTTAATGAAGCAGTGGGCCTCGATGGAAAGATATTACTGATGCTGTGCCGCGTTACATCACTAAAATCATTGTAGACGTTTTTTTTAATATGGTTGTATTAATTATTGTTTTTTTCTAAGATAACAAGAAAACTTGTTAGAGAAAGCAAGTGTGCACTTTTACTCCCAAGAAGCAATTCATATGTTTAGTGTTTTTTGCTAAAGAAAACAAGCAAAAAAACAACAACTATTCAATAGTCTCTAGTGTTTTATTTAAAATATTTCTAAAGAAAAATAACCATTTTTTTTTAAATAGAATTTTGTTAACAAAAAAAAATATCTGAGTTTTAATTAATAGGACATATCACCCAGCACTAGCTCCACAGTCCCTGTCCTGGGCTTTGACCCAGCGGTCAAACAAAATGCAGGTCAGCGTCCAGCCCATCTGTTGTAAAACTAAAGCACAAACAAAACCTACGCCGCTGTAAAGGTGTCCATGTTTTCACCGCTCGCAAACTCTTTATCAAAAGTTTTATTCTATACAGAACTAACAAGTTGACCTACACAGGTCACCCATTATAGTAGACTCAGACATCATCAGAAAACATTTCCCTGCTGAGTGTGTGTGTGTGTGTGTGTGTGTGTGTGTGTGTACACTGGGATAAAGGACAGTAGTCCAATGAAAGAGTCGAGCTGTGACCACAGTGGGTTCTAAACTGGGTAGTGTGTAAATGTCCCTAGTGTCTGACCGTCTCCTTCAACGTCGCTCTCTACAGGACATAATGACAGGCCGAGTGGGGTCTTCTACCCGGACCTGAGGTTCTACACACTCACAAATAAAGA
Source organism: Clarias gariepinus (assembly GCF_024256425.1). Taxonomy (NCBI): domain Eukaryota; kingdom Metazoa; phylum Chordata; class Actinopteri; order Siluriformes; family Clariidae; genus Clarias; species Clarias gariepinus. The sequence continues at coordinate 31,426,329 of NC_071113.1, forward strand.
AGGAGGAAACGTTCTCTATCGCAGAACAATAAACTGACTGTTCCTGGTTTAATCACTGACTATTTTCCCTAAATGAAAAACGAAAGCACAAAAAGACAAAACACACACACACTCATTCATCTTCAGGAAGTGCTTTATCCTGGTCAGAGCCATATTGGATCCGGAGTCAATCCTGGGAACAGAGCGCATAGGGCGGGACAACACACACACACACACACACACACACACCTAGGGTCAACTTTTCTTAGCCAGTGTTCCTTCCGGAATGTTCAGGGAGGTGGGAGGAAACCAGAAAACGCAGAGGAACCTCTGTTCATGAGGAACATCAACATGAACATGCAGGAACACAAGCGCTCGAGATGGAGAGATAAACCACTGTGTACAGAAATAAGGCAAGAGAAAAGATGAACAGAAAGAAAACACACTCACTCACACACACACCCCAAGGCATTAACTTTATCTACACACACACACACACACACACTTTAAAAAGAAGAATCTAACTTTTTTTTTTTTTCTAACAGAAATGAGTAGAGCTGTCGCTCGGGGTTATTAAAGGTCAGACTAATTAAGCTCTCCGTGATTTCTCTCGCGCTCAGAGTTATTGACGGTCACATTGTAACGAGTGTTTAAATCAGCGCGTGTCTGAGTGTGAGTGTGAGCGCGAGCGCGCACTGACCCGGACCAGGTTACTGACTGCCGCCTGCACGGCCGCCACCGGAGCGCACAGGTCCGGGATCGCCTTCCCGTCCACCTCCCCCTCCTCGTGCATGATGACCAGGTGAGAGATCTGCTGGGCCACGGGCTCCAGGATGCTCTCGATGGTCTTGGTGTGGAACACCGGCATGGCGCTGCTGCTGCTGCTGCTTCCTCCTGCACTACACTTACACACTTACACACTCACACTACACCGACTCTCCCTCTTCTGCACTGGTACACACTCACAGTTCCTAGAAGTTCAGGGTGTTAGATCTCTCTCTCTCTCTCTCTCTGAGTGAGCTCACTACCTCCTCCCTCTTTCACTCCTCCTCCTGATCCGAGGCATGCTCACTACCTAGTGCACTACCACACACACACACACAGCGCCATTTTATGTCCGAGTTAAACTTCTCCTTCACCCCTCTCTCTCTCTCTCTCTCTCTCTCTCACACACACACACACACATACACAGGATTTAAAGGTCCTTTATGTATATTTACATCTGTGTTGCCCAAAGCTTAGAAATAAGGCACAAGAAAATAACAGGGGCAGAGAGGGAAAAAAAAAGAGCAGAAAAAGAAAAACACAGTAGGTAAACAATAAGAACAACAACAACAAAAAAAAAAGCATCAATATTAACAGTCATAGTCATAATCTGTTTCTCCAGTACTTGGACTAATCCCCCCCAATAAAACTTTTCCCAGTTGTGTCTGACTAATGGCACTTAGTTATGAACTTATTTAACCCAGTGTAAGTATCTATCCAGTGATGTTGACTTTAAAGCACTTGTTGTAAGTCGCTTTGGATAACAGCGTCTGCCAAATGCCTAAATGTAAATGTAAGTGTAAATAATCATATGATAAAATATCCATATGACTGTAACAAAACATTTACAAATACAAAAATGGATTTCAGGATATATTTATTAGTTTTTTGTTTAAGTTGTTTATTAATTTATTTAAAAAACATTTCTCACTCATTGCACTGTGCCTTTATTCCGTATTCAGGGTGATGGAGGGCCTGAAGCCCTGGAGACTTAGGGCACGAGGCAGGGCACACCCTGGACAGGGTGCTACAGGTTGCTAATCTATAGCAGGGCACACACACTCACATTCACACACCACTGGCTATTTGGGGAACACCAGTTAGCCTAACCTGCTTGTCCGTGGACTAAGGAAACCCACCAAGCATGGGAAGAACATACAAACTCCATGCACACAGGAATCGAAACTGGACGTGCAAGAAGAAAATCAGGAATTCCATAATTTTTTTTTATTTTTTTATAAAAAATACAAATAAATAGACAAATAAATTATTTATATTTATTTGTATAAAATAGAAATTTAATGGGCAGCACTGTGCCTTGGTGTTTAACACTGTCTCCTTGCACGTCCAGCATCAAGTGTTCGATTTCCGCCTCAGGGTTTGTGTGCTTGGTGGGTTTCCTCCGGGCACTCCAGTTTTCTCCAAAAGTTCAGAGACATGCACATTAGGCTGAATGTTGTTCCCAAATTGTCTGTAGTGTGTGAGTGTGCATGTGTGTGTGCCCTGTGATGGATTGGCACCCTGTCCAGGATGTACCCTAAGTCTCCTGGGCTAGGCTCCAGACCCCCCACGAACCTGAGTACAGGATAAAGCGGTATATTTAAAATAAATAGGCTTAGAATAAATTGTAAAACAAAACAAAAATCTCATTCATTGTTAAGAATGTATATCAAAATACACTTTGCATAATAATACTGTAAATATATATATTTAATATACATATATATATATATACATAATAAGCTTCTCATCTCAGTTTTCTCTGAACACATTACTGTAATATCGTTAACAATTACTGTCGCCATGCGGTGTGTGTGTGTGTGTGTGTGTGTTCGGGTGAGGCAGGGGTGAGGCAGTGACTCTCTCTCTCTCTCTCTCTCTCAGCTGCAGGGAGTAAGGGAGCATGAAGTCATTTGAAGCACGCGCACTGTCCGCATCCTCCCAGCCAATCAGAGACGGACTACACGCGCTTCTGCTCACGGGATTGGTTCGTTCCCAGTTAGCCACACCCCCTGTCTCCCGACTCTCGCGCTTCCAAGGTGACGTATTAACATTCTTTTGTCCTTATAAGGGAAACGGTTTCGGGACAGAAGGATTCCAGCGGGATGAAGCCCCGCCCTGTTTGTCTCGCGCCACAGCTCTGTTCTCTTTTTCACTTTATAATCTAATCTCTCTCTCTGTGTTTCTCTCTCTCTGTCCAACAGTTCCACAGTAACACCTCAGCATGTTCTACTTACTGCTAATAATTAATCAATGTGTTCATACTTCACCACTTCAGAAGTTGTAATTCCAAGTTCAGGTGACGTCATGCTGGGACAAACACAAACATGGCCGCTGCTGGAAATGTGCCAAGGTTTATAAATTATTTATTTAGATTTCATTTAATCTATAATTCTACTTCGATTCCTGTTGAATGATGTAAACATGGAGGCGCAGACAAACTCTCAGTCTTCACCTTCTTCACACGCTGTATCAGCTCCTCTGATCGTCCCATCGTCCATAACGCCCAAACTCTCCTGTCCTGGAGCTGACCGCAGACGTCTGACTGTTACAAAGCCCTGAGACTGGAGACTCCTTCCATAAAACCTACAGAAACACATTTATACTCTCACATCACATGTTTATTATCAGTGGAGTGTGTGCCGTAACAGTGGAGTGTGTGCTGTAACAGTGGAGTGTGTGCTGTAACAGTGGAGTGTGTGCCGTATCAGTGGAGTGTGTGCTGTAACAGTGGAGTGTGTGCCGTTACAGTGAAGTGTGTGCTGGAACGGAGTGTGTGCTGTTCCAGTGGAGTGTGTGCTGGAACGGAGTGTGTGCTGTAACAGTGGAGTGTGTGCCGTAACAGTGGAGTGTGTGCTGTATCAGTGGAGTGTGTGCTGTTCCAGTGGAGTGTGTGCTGGAACGGAGTGTGTGCTGTAACAGTGGAGTGTGTGCCGTAACAGTGGAGTGTGTGCCGTAACAGTGGAGTGTGTGCTGTTCCAGTGGAGTGTGTGCTGTATCAGTGGAGTGTGTGCTGGAACGGAGTGTGTGCTGTAACAGTGGAGTGTGTGCTGTAACAGTGGAGTGTGTGCCGTTCCAGTGGAGTGTGTGCCGTTCCAGTGGAGTGTGTGCCGTACACGTCCCTGTGAATAGAGAAACCATAAAGTATTAAAGAGAGCTCATTAATATAAACCTGCACTTCTGTCAGATCTGCTGTTATAGAGAATAAATCAACACCTTCTGACCAAACAACATATTAATCTCCAAACCCTGGAGTTCCTTGTTGAGGGGTTTTGTTGCCTTTAGTTACTTTAGACACGACATGAACAGTCGGGTCAGTGTTCAGCTTTGAGGAGATCTGCACATAGTTGCCACTACCAGGTGTGTTGGACCTTGGCGCAGTGTATTCGTCTGAACAACTTTGATGCCTATTCTTAGGACATTGGCAGAAAAGAGCAAACCAGCGGTGGCCCAGCTGATGATCAGTCACACAATAAGCTCGTACTTGTGTGTCCATCATGTCTGGGTTTTAAAAGTTCAGTCGTCACTTTTTCACTCCATCTTTCCTGCGTGCTGCACACGTCACCTGCAGGCCCTCAGAGCAGGTCTCCACGACATTCTGGCTGATGAACGCAGATGACAATCTCACCGAGCAAGTCGAGAAGCACCAGAGTCGAACCCGGAACCCGTAGACCCGATGCCACCATGGATTCCCACAGGCCGCCAACCATTCTAAAGCCCACACCCACCTGGGCATGGAAAGCCTGCACACATTCCTGCCTGCAGTTAATAAGTGTAGTGACGGACTGATCGGCATGTTTCCGAGTCTCTGCCAGTCGAACTCACTCAGGAATTCCCTTCGTTTTCCCCCAGAGAGGAGCACACTCGATTCCATGGCCTAATATGGAAGAATCCAAAACAGAGGAATGAAGGAAGTGGCTGTGGAGACGTAAACACACTTCCACTGGTTCAGCTGTTCCCTCATCTCCTCCAGCTCTCCACTCCTCCATCAGTACTGCCCCTGTTACTGCCTGCAGTATCCACACCTGCCCTCCTACAGGAGATACCACCAAGTTACTGCCCTTCTGCCCCGACTCTGATTCCTGACCGAAATGTTTAGTGCTTAAACCCAGAGTGGTCTGGACTCCTGATTCCAGTCCCAGAAAGAAGTCTTACACCTTCATATTTACATCCACCTTCACAGTGAAACATTAATAAACACCACCTGGTGTTCCGGTGAACCTGGATCCTTCTTTAATACACACCAGTGAAGGGAAACTGAATTAGTGTTTAATACTGTATCATTTAACAGCATGGGACTGAGCTGTCCTTTACTGCATGCTGCCACCTGCTGGTTACAAACGCAACAACAACTTAAAAAAACAGCCTGTGTTAAAAGCCACACACAGTAACAAAACAAGTATTCATCAAGTTGTCCTTATGAAAAGTGTTTAGGAACCACAGACCATGAACAATTAAAAAACCCTTCTCTTTATGAGGTTTATGAGGTTAATGCATGAGGCATATTGCATGTTGGCCCTGTAAGGACGATTGTAAAGGCTCCTGAGTGACAGGGGGCCCATAAAATTCTCAATGCTCACACAGCCAGCTGGAGAGGAAACCTTGGTTTAACTCCTCCTGCAGTATCTCTTAAAATGACACCGAGAGACCAGCAGAGCTGAGAGGGAGGGGCTCTTCTTATATGAGGTCACAAAAATCTAATTAGCAAAATCTGATTTTGCTACAGCAAAAAAAAAGGGATGTTTTTATTCTCATGTGTTCATGCAGACCAGAGAGCCGTCTGAACGTGTAAATATGATGAAATAGTGTGTGTGTGTGTGTGTGTGTGTGAGAGAGAGAGAGAGAGAGAGAGAGAAATGACCATGTTCTGACTCCTTAACCTTTCAGCTCCACATCAGCTACACTGACCTTGATGTCTAGCACAGCTATCCAAACACAACTATCACATGCACACACACACACACACACACACACACACACACACACACACACACAAGGTCCAGAAAAATAGACAGATCACAGAGAATTCCAGATCTAAACAGGAAGTGACAAATCAGCAAATTCTTTATAAATGTAACTTTCCTTCCACTGGTGCAGTTCTGGAACATAAACCCTCTACACAATCTACAGTGACGAGTATATTTACCATTTAACAGTACATTTAAAAATAAATAAAAAGAATAAATTCAAGTGAAATATTTTTGTCAGATTTGCCATCATTTTAAAAAGTAAAGGATTGTTTAAGAAAATATAAAGTTTTTTGTGGTTTGTGTTTTTACTTCCTTGCATCATGCAACATTAATAAACTTTATATATTTTGTAAGTTTAGAAAACCTGAGTGTCAAAGATTTTATTTATTTATTTTTATTATTATAATAGCTTATGCAAATGTATTTTAAACATAATATTTTGATTTAAAATTCATATT
>NC_071113.1:31442500-31577500 GCF_024256425.1 Clarias gariepinus
GGATCTGGTAATAAACGTTCATGAAGTCTGAAAACAAACACACACACACACACACACACACACACACACGGTGTGATGAGATTGATTTTGAGCTGGAGTTTGTATAGTGTGTGTGTGTGTGTTTGAGAGTAAGAGTGAGACGAGTTCTTGCGTGTACCCTGGTTGCGTCCGTACTCCACCAGCCACCCCGCGATGCAGATGACGTCCTGCAGCACGGCTTCGGGAAGATGCTCCAGCGTGACCTCGCCCTCCAGCTCCTCGTCCCCACCGATCGCGTCCAAGATCAGGACGGGCGGGACCGGCTTACTGTAGCGCGTCAGGAGTGCACGAAACTCCGCCTCCAGCTGCTCTTTACCTTTTTCAAACCGCACTTTCTGAAAGACATGCATGGGTACCGTGTGGGCGGAGCTTATCACTACTTCCTGATCACTACTCAAGTCTCGCGTCTCTCTAGTGGCTCCCTGTTAATTGTGTGTGTGTGTGTGTGTGTGTGTGTGTGTGTGTGTGTCCTACAGAGGGTGCAACACTGATGCTCAGAGCGGTGTCCAACAAGAGAGACAGGTAGAGAGAGACACACACAGAGATAGAGAGACAGACAGGTAGAGAGAGAGACAGGCTGAGAGACAAAGAGAGAAAGAGACACTGAGAGGTACAGCAAGACTGTTGTTATTATTATTTTATTACATTCATCCCAAAAAAGCACAGCTGAACTGAAGAGAGACAGACAGGTACAGAGAGAGAGAGACAAAGATAGTGATAGAAACAGGTAGAAAGAGAAAGGTAAAAAGTGAGACAGATGCTGAGAGTGAGAGAGAGACAGGTATAGAGAAAGTAAGAAACAGGAAAAAAGAGACAGGTAGGGAGAGCAAGACATGTAGAGAGAGAGACAGGTAAAAGAGAGACTAGTGCAGAAAGAGGGAGAGAAACAGGTATAGAGAGAGTGAGAAAGACAGAAAAAAAAGACAGACATGGAGAGAGAGAGAGAGAGAGACAGGTAGAGAGACAGGTGCAGTACCACGGTGTTGAGCTCAGGACTGTCTGGATTGTTGTCCTGAAAATACTCCACAGCTTTCTGGATCCTGGCGATGCAGACGAGATACTCGTTCAGCCGCCCAGTGGGTCTGTAACACACACACACACACACACACACAAAGAAAAGGGAAGGTGATTTGGGGCGGAGTCTCAGACTGTGATGTCACTGCACAGCTTTAGGTAAAGTGACCGCCCTCTCTCACCCTGTCTTCCAGGAGGAGAACTACGGAACCCAGTCTGCCCCAAAAGTATTGGCACCCTCGATTAAAATGGTGTGTGATTGCGTGTTCCATAACTATTGGCACCCCTGGATTTAATAAGTAATCTGCGTTTGCCAGTTTAACAGAACGGAATACTAAATGCAGGGTGCCAATAATTACAGAACACGGTTTGTTAACAGTGAGAAAGAGAGAGAGAGAGAGACTATCGTGTGTGTGTGTTCGAGAAGAAGCCCGACCCCTCCTTGATGATTTTGTCGGTGTCCTTGGCGACGTGGTAGTAGCTGATGACGTGGTCCAGGCAGGACAGCGTCTTGTCCACGTTCTCCTGGAGCCGCTGCAGGTTCTCCGTCTGCTTGTGCACCGGGATGATGGAGTTCTCCAGGGCCATGAGCCGGCTCTCGAACGACGACAGGATCGACACCTGGGGGAGAAGAGACACGGAGAGACCAATCAGAACCAGGGGGCGGGGCTACTCACCTCACTAGGCCCCGCCTCTTTGTGCTAGCATTCTGATGCGTTTATGGGCGTGGCTTTCCTTATTCATTTGCATATTCAGGCTAATGTTCTAGGGTCCAGCTAACACACACACACACACACACACACACACACACACACAGGGTTTGTGCCTCACCATTCCTTTAGTCAGCTGATCACTCTTCTCCAGATTCTCTCGAATAAATGTCAGAGTCTCCTGTTCCTGAAGGTGGGACATAAAGCAGATGTTTCGTCAGTGTGTGTGTGTGTGTGTGTGTGTGAGAGAGACAGTAAACACAGTATAAACGCTTCCTGTCTGTGTGTAACTCGCCTGTTTGAGTTTGTCCTCGATCTCTCTCTTCCTGGCGGCCGCGTCCTCAGTGGGAATCATGATGAGGAATCGGAGGAGTCACTCACTCACTCACTCACTCACTCATTCACTCACTCACTCACTCACTCGGAATTCTCCCAAAACAATCCGCCGGGCCTGACGACTCCGACCGCTCGAGCTGACAACTGCGCATGCGCCGAACAGATGGCCGAATGAGCATGCGCACTTCTCAGCTCGGAACGGATGACCTAATGAGCATGCGCAGAGCGGATCACGGCGCTGGCTCTGTGGTGTTCCAGGAGAGGGCGCTCTTCACACAATAATAATAATAATAATAATAATAATAATAAGTACACAAAGGTAAATAATTTTATATGCTGAGATGGAATTAAAGAAAATACTTTTTAAATTAAAAGCAAACCGAGTTATTAAAACTGTCCTAATAAATAAAGACAAGTAATAACAAAAAAGTATATTAAAAAAGATCTAAAAGAAGGAGGATAAACACTGAGCTGAGGATAAAACACAAAAAATATACATTCAAGTAATATAAGTAATTACAGTATTTATGAAAAAAAAGAGTAAATCTAATGAAGGACATTTTATTTTGAGCCGTTTATTAAACCAGTCGGAATCACACTCGTCTCATAAACACGACCTTTTTCTGATTTATCTGTAACGGGACGCTGAAGGTTTACATCAGTGCTCTGAGAGAAACACACACAAGTTCTACACACACAAGTTCTACACACACAAGTGAAAACAGATAAAGGACCGACTTGGAAGAAGCTTTTTGTTTTGTTTCATTATTTAAAAAAAAAACTCAAGATAAATATCATTTACATCACATCACACAGTTGTTTATGTTAAATGAGGTTTATCTATAATTATAATCAATTAAAAGTCACATTTAAATAAAAAGAAGCTACAGTTACTTTAACTCAGCTTAAAATAAACAGACTTTAAAAAAAGTTAAAGAAAGAAAATGTGAATAGAATTTAATTTAAACTTTGGCTCAAATCTTACTGCCTTTTCTTTTCCTTAATTTCACTGATTTAAACACAACTTTAATTTCAACATCATATACATTTCTCTCTCATGTTCACTTTATCATGTCACTCTAAGCCTTTCCCCGAAGCGGCGTTTTCAAAGTGCAGAGCAACTATAATAAACGTTCTGACTCGAGTCCTAGTTTACATTTACACTTTCACCAGTTAGGACCAGTTGTTAACCATTTTCATGTCGTTGTCTTTTGTTTCTGGGATCTAGAGCAGAGGAAACGTCTCTAAACATTAGGTTCTCTTACATCTCAACTTTTCTCCTTTTTGAAAAACTGTCACATGATCTGAGACATCAACATCTCAACCAGATGAAATACCCAAGTTGTCTAGATTAACCGAGTGTGTCCAGGACATAAAAGATTGGATGACCAATAACTTTCTTTTACTAAACTCAGATAAGACAGAGATATTACTCATCGGCCCAAAAACCAGCACACAACAGCTTTCACAATTCAGCCTGCGTTTAGAAGGATGTACTGTTACTACTAGCTCAACAGTAAAAGACCTGGGCGTAATATTAGACAGTAACTTGTCCTTTGAAAATCATATTTCCAATATCACAAAAACAGCCTTTTTCCATCTAAGAAATATCACCAGGGTGGCGGAGCATTTTTATATTTAGCTCCAAAGCTTTGGAATGGTGTCCAAAAGTGTTCGGGGCTCAGACACAGTTTCCCAGTTTAAAAGTAGACTTAAGACGCATCTCATTAATCTGGCATACATGCTTCTCCTGTGCTCCCAGTGATCCAGACCCCATCTGCCCTCTGCACCTACTGACTCCCTGTGCTGAACTGGACTTCATGTTAATTTAAAGAACTTCTGTTATATTGTACTCTTAGCTGCATAACACACATGATGTTATATAATTTCTATCTGTTATCACCCAGATGAGGATGGGTTCCCTGTTGAGTCTGGTTCCTCTCAAGGTTTCTTCCTATTACCATCTCAGGGAGTTTTTACTTGCCACTGTCGCTGTCACCCTTGGCTTCTTCATCAGAGACATTTCATTCATCATTCATTTATTCATTTCATTATTATCTAGAGACACATACACACTTCCATGAATTTTTTTTTTCATTTTTGTGAAGCTGCTTCAATACAATGACCGTTGTTAAACGCGCTATATAAGTAAAATTGAATTGAATCAGTCTGAAACACTTGGGGTGTATGGTATCCTGTCTGGAGATATACTGGGAGCACAACATAGTACTGTACAACTACAGTGAAGTGGTGATAAGGGTATTTATTGTTATTTTTTATTGTTGTTCTTTTGTTTGTACATTTTAATCTTTTTTGTCTTTTCTGCAATTTGTCTGTACAGTCAACCTGGTTCATGGCTTTATTGGTCCTTCACATTTTATTTGTTTATTCTTTTTTAAACCCTGCAAATGTGATTATACTTGTACAGTCTTTAAGCCCTAATAAACCAAACATTGCAACAACAACAAAAAAAAAGACATTGTAATTTAACTGTAACTATGTTACAATAAAAATGAGCATTTTTATCTTTTTTTTATTGACGAAATCAGGACAGAGATTATTCATTTTGCCTCTTACACATTTGAGAGTGAGATTTAATACTAATATAATAATATTAAATATGTAAATCTTTACATTATTTACATACAGTATAATAACACTTACAGAATAAATAAATCTGAGATGAGGATACAAATGGATGATTAATGTGTGTGTGTGTGTGTGTGTGTGTAAAAACACTAAAGGTCATAAGCACAGAACTCCTTCTGTAAACAAAACTCCAGGAAATTGGTTTTTTTTCAGGAACACAGACACAGACAGCAGAGTTCCACATTTATGATGCGTCCTGTTTATTCACAGCCTGTAAATTAAACACACACACACACACACACACACACACACAGAGTTAGGTTTATATTACACAGATGTAAAAGCTTAGAGTTAAACACACCCTGTTTCATGCTCTATATGTTTTATATTCACTTATAATGCAATGTGTATGATAAACCTGATGAACTGAAGTAATCCAGTTCTCCTTCCCTCATTACTGGTTCCCAGTTACTGCCTCCCAAAACCCCATGGGGAAACCCAGTATACAGCCCACTGGGGTGTTTATAACAGACTGACACAAACACCGTCTGGAGGATCCACCTGAGCCCCACAAAAGTGCCCCTTCACCCTTCAGTACTCATGGTGTGTGGGCGGAGCGAGGGGAACAGGGAGAGGTGTCAGACAGACTGGGGGCGAGGAATTGCCTGTGTCACAGTTATAAACACCAGCATGTAAACACACACACCCTCTCACTCTCTCTCTCTCTTACACACACACACACACACACACACACCTGTCTTAGGAACTGCTTTCCCAGGTAGGTGGTAGCCATGTTCTTCAGGTTGCTGCTGGTTCCCACTTTACACCGAACGTAACCATAAAGATTAGCACACTGCAGAACCACACCCAGTAACACCACCGCCTACACACACACACACCGTTCAGGTCATTAGCAGCCTTACACACACACATACACACTCACACGTCACAGACCTCACACACACACTCCTCACCACCCATTTAATCCTGAAGGAGAAGAGTGTGCTGAAAGTGAAGATGATCCACAGCACCGGGCAGATGATCAGACCGAGCCAGAAGATCCGAGCTTCTGCATTAGATGCCAGAGACGCCGAGCGCTCAGTCCCACTCACCTAAACACACACACACGTTACACAATACCTCTAAACAATTCAGAAGAAATTTCTACTTTAGACCAACACACACACCTTCCTAGACTCAAACACCCAGTGACTGTTCCCATCTTCATCAACCTGGTTCCACCAGCGCAGACCCACCAGCAACCGGCCTGTAATGTTCTGTAACACACACACACACACACACACTTCCTAACTAAAACAGCCTTTATTATTACTTTTACATGAAGCTGATGCTTGATGTGGGCGGAGCTACGCATGAACTGTATGCAAATTATTTGCAAATGACAGAGGCAGATGGTGTGACAGGAAGCCTTTAGCTACAGAATGTCCTCGCGGCTAGCTAGCTGAGCTCCAGTCTGTGATGGACAGGACACTGTCATGGAAACGGCGTCAGGTGATCTAAACGAGACTGAGCGTGTGTGCGCTACTTCACCGAGTTATTCTTCAGTCTCATGAATATTTATGAGTTAGCAATCAGGACCATTAATCAAGAGTGTAACTTACTTTAACTGTCCAGAAGTCACATGACAGGAGGAGGATGATGGAGACCATACAGGCGATGAAGCTGCTGCTGAGTAACTCACACAGGAGATAGACCAGGATCGCTCCGACACGGAAGAACAGGTGGAAGAACGACGCCACTGGGTGTCTGTGTATATGTACACACACACACACACACACGTTGCAGTCTTTCTGAACGCCTGTGATGAATAAAAACACTAAAGATTGTCATGTGACGGGGAATCAGAAACTCACTTGATCTTTGACTTCCGTGAACTTCTCACCGTCTCCTCTTCAGCGTCGAATAACGACACGTCCTCGCTAGAGTCCTACACGTACAGCAAAGTCACGTGACTGATCATAACATCAACATCATCATTATTATCAATGAAAATTCATCTGTATTTATATAATTTTGTGCCGATGATGACTGTGTACACTTAAGAATGTCTCCTGTCTCTATGTCTCCTGTCTCTATGTCTCCTGTATGTTAATGATCTCCTGCAGATGACCTCTGATCAGCACTTTTTTGGACTCATGATCAGTTTAACACTGAGGATTAGGGCTGAGCAACTGGCACTTCACATTGGCAGTGACGTCATGTGTGATTCGGCCCCCAGGTTAGCTCTCTCTCTCTCTCTCTCTCCACAGACCTCAGAGAGATTAAACACCTCACACGGAGAGACGGAGCAGCACAAGTGTAACCCACCGAACACTCGTTATATAAATCATCTACACTCTAATGAAGAGAAAACACACAGGGTTTACTAACGTTAGCAGCGACACTCACCATCTTTAGCATCGTTAGCAGCTACCGGAAGTGACGTTTTCAACATGAACCACGCGCACCCGGAAGTGCTGCAATAATAATAACAATAATAATAATAATACCGTCACTTAATTAAACAATAAGTAACACAAAATCATTAAATATTATGTTCTAAAGAAACGGTTTTCACTCAGAACTGGTTTTATTTCATAAATATTATTATTTTATTTATATAATTTTTTCTAATTCTTTTAATAAATTTATTTGTTTATTTATTTATTTAAGCTCATTATAATAATTATAATAATACATTTACCCATTTTAAATAGGGAATTTATTTAAACAGCTCAGCTCATATGTTGAATAAAAAATGATATATATATTAAATTAATAAATTCATTTATTTTATAAAAACATTTGTTTAAACAGCTCACCTCATAGTTTGGCTATAAATTAATAAATAAATTAATGAATAAATAAACTAAATGGATTGATGGATATGTAGATAGATAGATATCGCTTAAAGCTTTAAATAATTACAAATTCTGTGCTGCATTCAAAATCTACTATAAGTAATAATCTGTTTTATTACATTACATTTATTATTGTTGTATTTATTTTTATTACTTATATCAATTCTTATATCAATATTTCAATATGACAGTTTTGATACACAGCTCGAATTAAAGTGTATAACGTTATTATTATTTATTTATCAATTATATCTCCTAATTATATGTTATTCTTGTTATTACAGTTTAAAAATAAAAATCTTTTGGCTGTTCCCGTCGAGGTGTCGCCACCCAACAACTTGGCACAGGCTTTACACCGGATGCCCTTCCTGATGCAACCTTCCCATTTTATCCGGGCTTGAGCTCGGCACTGCAGTGTCTGGGGTTTGGGCATTAGGTGGGAATCGAACCTACCACTGTCCCACCAATGCTCTTACTTCAGCTGAATACACTGCAGTACCTTATTTATTGTTTTTAGCAGCAGTTTAGGAAAAACAGGTGGTAGGGCAGGGCAGTGAGTTCAGTGCTTAAGATGTTGAGCTACTGATCAGAAGGTCAAAGGTTCAAACCCCAGCACCACCACTTGGATCTATAGTGAGATAAAACTGTCAGTCAGTCTGGATAAGGGCATGTGGTGTGAATGTCCAGGTCCTGGGCGGTGAGTTGTTGGATGGTGTGTAAAAAGAATCACCGATCTTCCCAGCTCTCCTCAGTATTCACTGCAGGTCAAAACAAAAGTAAAGGTGTTGAAGAATGAGTTGTGGATCTCTGACGGGTCAACACAGAGAGAATTAATGCCCTTGATGATCTGCCCTTGATGATTTGTTACCGCTCAGAGAAAGGGTGTTGGTTCTGCACCAGTCTGTTATCTGCCGGATCTCCTCTCTGTACATTGACTCATCGCTCTTGATGATGAGATCCAGAGATCTAGTTAACCAATTCTAGGGTTTCATTCGATATGTGTGATATCCAAGCATATTAATCATTAACTTATGATTTTACAGTTCTGTTAAATAGGATTGAAAACCTTATACATTCTATTTTCTTTCCTTTTGTTTTTGTTAGTAAAATCTGGTTGTCATTTTTGTACGAACATTAAAAAAAATATATTTATTATTTATTTATCAATTATATCTCCTAATTATATGTGATTCTTGTTTTGGTGTTTTGCTTGTTTCGTCATTCCTTCCGGAAATTTGGTGCGTTATTACAAATGCGCCCCAAATGAGGAAGCTTTCTACTTGAAAAGAGAACAGAAATAATGCGTTACTGTGGAAATGAGGAAGATAAACAGCACACATTCCACGGGACCAGGGTATGACTGAGGTGTACACCAAGTCAATCATTTCAGTCTGATTATTAACTCCAAACCCTCGCCGTGGGTGAGAGGGGGCTTCTCGTATGACCGACCCAGTTGACAGGACGCTACTCAAGAGTATACTTCGTCGACTCAGTGTCCAGTCTCTGAGATCTTTATTTCGCTTCAGGTCTGAGACACAACAAGAGTGATTAACAGGAAATGTACAACTCCACCGCAGGAACTTTTTCAGGACCTCAAAAGAGGAACCAGAGCTGATTTTAGTTCCTGTTTGGGAGTTCCAGGGACCTTCTTTGAGTCAGGACTTTCCTGTTTGTCTGCACTGTGACATTGTGAAGACTGTGTGTATAATAGAGAAAACAATACACAAATGTTGTATATACGAGGTGATGAGATGAGATGCCTGTTTACAATGAAGTACTTTTCTTCGTTTACACGGGCAGGACAGAATAAAGCAGTCTAGAAGATGAGTGAGGGAGTTTTATACTGATGTTAGTTTAATAATTTATAGTATAGAATGAGATTAGATAACATTAACAATTTAATACCTCTCGCTAGTTAGCTAGCTTTTTATTATTATTATTATTATTATTATTATTATTAATAATAACAATGTAATTATCCTACAATTCTGAGATGTTACATTGTTTTGTACATGTAATTATAAATATTCCTGCTTCATTTATGTAGGTTGTGTTTGTATTGTATTCTTTTATTGTCGCTTAAAAAAAAAAAAACAATTCATTGTTCATCACGTGACCCGCGTTTACGTATCCACGTGAGGTATTTTAGAATCCAACGGGAGCGATGACGTCACGTCAGGGCGGAAGTCTCCACGCCGATTGGCTGTGGGTGACCCGCCCCCAGAGCCGCCATTTTTAAAACCAAAACACAAACAGAGCAGCTGTGTATGGTGTACAGAGCACGTGCGGGGAGTACAGCGGACAGCGGGGGACAGCAGGGGACAGCGGGGGGACATGGAGAAGTGGACGGACGAGGACGTGCAGGCGTTACTGAACATTTACTCCGAGGAGAACATCCAGAGGGAGTTCGAGTCCTCGGCGCGGAACGCGCGCGTGTACCAGCAGATTTCGGCTCGTCTGGAGGATCTGGGGATCAGTCACAGTCCGCAGCGCTGCCGCGAGAAGATCAAGAAGATGAAGCAGGACTACAAGAAGATCAAAGATCACAACCAGCTGAACGGAGCGAACCGGCGCAGCGGGAAATGGTTCGAGCGGCTGGACGCGATCCTGGGAGCGAGGAGGGGGCGTGGCCACGAGCCGGACTGTGGGCGGAGCGATGAGAGCGGGGGCGGAGTGTCTGCGCTGCTGGAGCCGCTCACTGACGCGCACGAGGACGACGCGCACGAGGACGAGGAGGAGGGGGAGGAGGAGGGGGAGGTGTCCTTCACCGAGGGTCAGGGGTCACTGATTCATTCACACTTCTCTAAACTATAATTATCCTCCACATTCAGTACCTCAGTGTAGGGATGTCATTCTTGGGGCTCAAAGAAAATAATTAAATCCTAATTCAGGACATCAGTCTTAAAGTATCACTGAGAGAAAAGGAACTAGTGGAAACGGATCCTGATCAAAAGAGCTGTCGATAGGTCATAACTCTAATCACTTAATCAAATTCTAATTTTATTTGTCACATACACGGTCATACACTGTACGATATGCAGTGAAAGGCTTTAGACGACTGATCGTGACCCTAAAACAAAAATAGAAAAATAAATATGAAAAGGAAAAACAGAAGGTAAATTTAACTAAGAGAGAATAAAATAAAATATAGGATTAAAATAAAATAACATAACATAACTGAACAGTACAAAATATGCAATTAAAGAGACATATATGAAAAATATAGAAAAATAAGAGACAGCTGTACGATAGCTGTACAGGACCACTATTATTCTAATGTATTTACCTTAATCATAACATCTCGTTCTATTAAAATAAAATGCAAGTATGTATCAGTAAAATAGCTTATTAAAAAGTTTTTCAATTATTTAAAGATATTTTAATAAAATGTAATCAAATTTTACAATGTATTGTGAAACGCATTTTTTTATAGGAAATAATGCAAATGCAGATAATTAGATTCGATTAAATTAGATTCAACTGTCATTGTGCAACAAGAACAGGAAAAATGCTAATGAAATGCAGCTTGCATTTAACCAGAAGTACAGAGAGTACGTGGTGGACGATAAATGAGACAGTTGTTATATACAGAATGAATATGGGTGGAATCCGTTCCATCCACCATTCCCAAAACATCACCAATATTACCAGTTTCCAACACTACAATTATGTTTGAATCTAAAAACAACTAAAACTTTTAGAAAAGTCATGTAAATAAAGTAAAATATGAAACAAATAGACATTAAATGGTGCTACGTCTCACAAAATGGCAAAAAAAAAAAAAAAACCACACAAAAAGGCAAAATTTCAGTTCTTAAGGGAAAATCCGTGGGGCGGGGCATTTTATACAGAGGTACCGAACCTTCAAGGATAACTGTACAGATCAGTACATGTTTATTCTCCCTGTGGGAAGTCTAAAACCTGTTTGTCTAATAGGTTCTGAAACTGTGGCGCTAATAAAAAGCAGTAATGTGAATCGGCACGATGAGATAAAACACGTCTCGTTAGAGAAGACGTATCCGCAGCAGTCTGGGGTGAGGGCGTGTACGATACCTGAACTGAGAGCGCAGTGTGACAAAGGGTCGTTTCACAGTCATGAACCGCCAGCGGGCAAATAAAGATTCACTAAAGATTAAGATTGCTGTTTGTATTCCATATAAATCTACATGTTACTGTGACCTGACAATGAATATTATTGAAATGATAAGGAAATTTTAAACTGCTTATTTTTATAGACTTACAGTAACTGCATATATAGAGTTCTGAATCCTAAAACAAACATAGAATTCCGACCCCGGCTCAAAGAAAATTTTATTGATTGGACTGTCTTAAATTTTAATTCGGTATTCCTGAATTATTCTGATATTTATCCTGATTAATAATGATTAATAACGTCTTTCCCCCTGATAGATCATCACTTGAGTTTTTTTTATAATTTCATAAAATGTTTATTTTAAATAATTGTAAATTTATGATGTAATATATATTTAAAATAACCTTTATAAAATACTTTGCTTTTGATTAAGTCATGTACTTAAACATGCATTAGAAGCTAAATGAACCCTGTGGAGGTGGAGAGAGGTGCCAGAGTGTTTTATGAATATTTTACTCTGATAAATTCAAGAGGTTTTAATGTAATTTAATAGAGCGTAACTCTTAAACCTTTTTTAATTATTTGTTTGGTTTTTACAGACGATCAGTACTCCGAGCTCAGCTTCGGCTCCCCCGCGGCCCCCGGCAGGCCCGCCCCCCGCCCGGCCACGCAGCCACACCTCCGAGGTGATGTCACTCTTCACTTTCACTCTCACGTGTTACATAAACAGCTGTGTGCAACGTGACGTCAGCTCTCATTTCTTATTTAATGTGAAGAAAACGTCTAAAAACAAACAAGAACATTAAGCTGCAGTGTTTCATTATTAGGACATAACTAGCTGACTTTATACTATATCATACAAAAATATTTGTATTATCAGGAATTATTAAACATTTTATTTAAATAAAAAGAAATTTAATTTAATTTAATTTAATTTCATTTCATTTTTAAAATAATTAAGGAGCAGGTTTATGTTTATTTAAAATAAACAGACATAAACATTTTTTATGTTAAATTACATCTTATAGTATTTTAAAAGTAATTTTTATTAAACATTTTATATTTTTTAAATTAATAATGTTATTGTAATAATATTTTATATAGTTTTATATTAATAAACAAATAAAATAATCTTGTTTTTTTAATTAAAAGCATGAATTTCTTTTAAAAACAGTTTGAAAGTATTTTAAATAAAATAAGTAGGGCGCGTAATTATTTAATAAAATCAGTTAAACAGTGTGGTTTATTTCTAAGTGATTTCTTCTTGTGGGTGTAATACTTTAATATTTAGCAAATATTTCTTACTTAATATTTTATATAAACACACACACACACACACACACACACTAGGTTGACCTTGATTGTTTTGTGCACACGGCGCTCACTGCACTGTTCCCCATTAGCCCCCGGTCCGAGGAAGAGGAGGCGTGCTGGAGACGTGCTGGAGGTGCTAAGGGAGCTGGAGGAGGAGCAGATGGAGGCTCTACGGCGAGACTATGAGCAGAGGGAGCGTCACTTTACGCTGCTGCTGCAGCACATTAGGGACGAGTTCTCTGTGCGACAGGAGGAAGTCGCTCGGGCCAGACGACAGCAGGCAGACTTCCAGCAGGGGGTGCTGTCTCTCCTCAGTCAGCTCGTCCACGTCCTCAGCAGCAGGACCGTCCCCTCGTCCCCACCCGTCGACTGACCCCTCTTTCTCTCTCTCTCTCTCTTTCACATCAGTGTTTTATTTTTGATCTTTAATTTGCACCCTGTTGTTTAATTGCACTTTAAATCCAGCTTTCAGTCTTTATTCTTTTCATTAGTATTCTAATCTTTATCCTGTTTATAATGTAATATATTCTTATTAAACTGAATTCAGCTTCAAGTCTTGTTTGTTTGTTTGTTTGTTTATTTAAGTACAGAACAGAATGCAGTTGGATGATATTAGGACCGATCTAACACCAGTTGCAGTACAGGGGTCAGAAACCAACAATATTACCTCGTTGTCAGATCAGCCTGGTGATTTACCGCGGTATGTGTAATGTCAGTGTTTGAAGTGTATGTGTGTGTGTGTGTGTGTGTGTGTGTGTGTGTGTGCACTGCCCTGCTGTAGACAGTGTTCATAGTGTTCACATAGAACCTCAAACATTTCACAGAACAAAGGTTGCTGCAAAAGGAGACGTTTTCCTGGCGTAATGTTGACACGGTGCAGGACCAGAACGCCGAGGTGTCCTAACAATACACGGCATAACTCTGTTACTTAGGGCCGTCCTATTAAATCCCCCTTTTAAAACTCGTTCCTCGTTCACGACCGCTTCCGTACGAGTGTGAATAATTGTTTCTTCTCTGTCGAGTGATTCATTTCCAATAACAACCGGGCAACACAACGTTAATTTCACTACAGCTTCACTCTCACTGCTGGGGACACGCGTGGCTGAAGCTAATCCTCGGCGGAAAACGCTCGTGCGCGGGTATTTTGGCACGTACCGTATTAGAAATGGGAGGAAAAAATCTGGTCTTTTTTTTGTGGCAATTCACGTGTCCACACACTGTCTCCCAAATCAATGATCAAATTCATATTCAGTTAAACTGTGTAGTTCTTCTTCCAGAACTCTCTCTACAGGGTTTATTTTAAAATATTTTTCAATAATAATTATTTTATCACTGCATCCTTCATCCAGGTTTGTCGCTTTAACATTCATTTAGTCATTCTAATGTTTTATACACGAAAGTTTGTGATCAGTGTAAAATTACTTTCTAATGTAATTCATGTATTTCATTCAACATATTAATATTATTTAATTTAATAGATAATTTTTTTTTATTTTTGCAGAAAAAACACATATCTCTAATGAACATTTAAAAAAAGTTTTAAAAACTGAATAAATCCTTTTCCCCGATCTGTAGATCTGAGATTCAGGTGTTTCACCAGCAGATCCTGAGATTTAATCAGACAAAATTCATCTTAATGAGAGAACAATCAGACATTAAACAAACATTAATCCGGAGATTTAATGAGTTGATCCTGGGATTATGAACTCGAACTCGGTTCTGATGGAATCTAATCTCCGCCCGGTTGAGGAACATTTCATCATTTTATGATATAACATTAAAAAAACAAGAAAGTCTGGCTTTCATGATAAACACTAGTTTATTGACACAGGAAGGTGTTAATAGTGTGTGTGTGGCTCAGAAGGTTTTATGATGTAGATGTAAAGGCGAGGGCGGGGCTCCAGTCTTTAACGTAACAGTTCGGTAATGATGAGAATAACAGAGACAGAGGGAGGAGGTGTGTGTCAGGGTGGAGAACATGGAGGTGAGGGGCTCTTGAGGGAAAGCTCCTCTCCCGGTTCCACCAGCACCACGATGTTCTCCTTCTTCGGGAGGAACACGGCGGGGAAGAGCGGCTCTCTCAGCTCCGCCTCGTACCGGTGCAGCAGCTCCATCTCTCCTTCTGCTTCTCCGTACACAACGTAAAACGCCACGGTGCCACGCCCAAAATCCACGTACACACCCACCCTCCTGGCCTTGGGGGCGTTCAGAGGGGTTTCCACGCCACCGTGCCAGGCTGAGAAGCCACGCCCAGTCCACTCAACACACCAGGAGAGGCTGCTGCCCGTGAGGCTCGCGTCGTCTTGGTCGCTCCGGCGTGGGATCCCTACATACGTCACGCCCACGTGGACCCCTGCACCACTCAGGTCAGCCTCAAAGTAATGGCGCCCTGAGGAGAAGCTCTGCATCGCCAAGGCCTGCTTCCATTGCTCGAAGCGCTCGGGGTGCTCCGGGTAGCCGTGCTGCCAGGGCGTGGTGTTGGTCAGCTTCCTGCCGCCCTCGGTCACGCGCAGGAACTGGTGCACCGTGTCGCCGTCGAACGTCAACGGAGACGCGTCTGAGGAGAAACGTTACGGTTTAGAAGATACGCACGCAGTCGGAGCACAGGGATCAATCTTCATAACAGACATGTGAACTGGGGAAATGGGCGTGGCCAAGACTGGACCAGATAGAGGCAGAAAAATATTATAATTAGTTTGTTGTGATGTTGAAATTATAGAAGTGTGAAAATGTGGTGTGTGACAGCATCAGTGTGATTCAGTCATGAAGATGAATGGCTGTCAATCAAGCATACTCATTTGAATATTAGACCACGCCCATTATAACAGTCTAATTAATGTGATGTGATTCATCAACTCTAGTGTTTCATATGAAAACTTTGCACAGTTAGTAACAGGAGTCCAATTAATGATGTAATACACACACACACACACACAGACACAGACACACAGACACACACCCCTTCCCTTACATGTGAGGAAGTCGTCTCTGCTCTGCGGCTCAGTCAGTGTGATGTTCTGCGGTCCAGGAGCCAGCGGGAGAACTTTGGGCCGATCCGGTTTCTTATCTGTAGGAACACAGCACCGTCAGACACACAGTGTGTGTACGTGTGTACGTGTGTGTGTACGTGTGTGTGTGTGTGTGAGTTCTAACCACAGCTGGTGTAGAACTCCTTAAGCGAGAAGCGGTATGTGGTGAGCAGTGTGTCGCACAGCTCCTGTGTGGTGTGTGTGATGATGCGGCTGAAAGACTGCAGACGATCCGTCTGAATGATACACACATCAGGCAGAGACACGCCCGAGCTCGTCTTCTTCCACTCAGAGTATTCCTGTACTCACACACACACACACACACACACACACACACACACATTGGTTCTTATAAAATTCTATTACAAAATGGCAAAAATTTTGTGCATGCCAAACTGTAAGCCATGCACACACACACACACACACACACACACACACACACACACACACACACACACACACACACACCTGCAGGAAGTCTATGCTGTTCTTGGTCTTGCTGAGTTTGTCCAGGTGTGTGTGCTCCCTTTTCAGCTCTTCACAACGCTGCTCCACAGACACCCGGGCTCCGCCCACCTGCCCCAGGGTCTGCTTCTGCTCCGCCTCCAGCACCTTAGTGAGCTCCGCCCTCACCTCCTCCACCGCTGCCTGAAGATCGCTCACCTGCTGTTGGACGACTGCACGCACCTCGCACACACACGCCTACACACCCGCATACACACCCGCATAC
The DNA here is from genome assembly GCF_024256425.1 of Clarias gariepinus. Classification (NCBI taxonomy): domain Eukaryota; kingdom Metazoa; phylum Chordata; class Actinopteri; order Siluriformes; family Clariidae; genus Clarias; species Clarias gariepinus. The sequence goes on from NC_071113.1 coordinate 31,459,216, forward strand.
ACACACACACACACACACACACAGAGGTAGAGGTGAGTTTGGATAGGTAGCAACTACCTAAAGTCTAGATCAATAAAGCAACACACACACACACACACACACACACACACAAAACAACTGAATGTCCCCAGAAGGTCACATTGTCCTAAATCACACAAGCTGTCTTTTGTCTGACCTCATTAGGCCTTTATCTACAGGCTATTTAGCAAACACAAACATACACACACATACACACACACACAAACACACACACACACACACACACACACACACACAGACATTCCTCGAAGTGTGACTGATTCATTTATGTTATAAGTCACCAGAATGACCTTTATGCTATTGCTACTTTTCCCAGAAGGATTATGTAATTTAGGAACAATGTGTGTGTGTGTGTGTGTGTGTTAGAGTACAACATTCAGTGTAACAGAAATAAATAAAAATAAAACATAAAAAGCAAGAAATTATATAAATTGTTATTGTTATAGTAATTAAATCATACTGCCCCCAAGTGGTGCAATGAGAAATTGCATGTATCAATAAATATGTGACTCTGTCCCCCTGTCAATCACAGAGACACTAGCCCATGACGGGTATCCGCTAGGTGATGTATGTAGAAGAGGGCGGATAGCACTTTCCTCTGGGTGTGTGACGAGCAGCAGTTAGAGATGATGGACACACACACACACACACACACACACACACACACACACCACAGTTAATACTGGAATATATACTGATGTTTATGTGGTTGGATAAATAAATATATATTATCATTCGTGAGATAAACAAGGGGTGTATCAGATAAATGAGCAGCACAGCAAGTGTGTGTGTGTGTGTGTGTTTGCTTTGAAATTAATATAAGTTAATATGGAAGTTAATAAGTTACTAATAATACGTACTAATGTAAATAATATATTAGTTTTATGTATTAATTTCCTATTACAGTGTTGTTATTAGTTATTATCTAAACTGACCCGTTACTCCTGCGTTACTTTACATAACTGTAGTTTGTCAGCTGAGATCCGCTCACACAGGTAAGCACATGAACAGCTCGCCCACACGCTCTTGGCGTTGTTAATCCTACACGTGTAAAGGCCACACCCATAAAATTAATCCTGCTTTCATGCATGTGGAAGTGTGGCACCTCAGGGAGGGACAGGCTTTACGTCCTTATATGGCAAGAACATTGCATTGCATCTAAGGAAAAAAATTAAGGGATAATAATTTTAAAAAGTATGTAATAATAAAAAAGTTACCTAACGCTACTTGAGAAGAAGCATGTATAAAGGTCACGACACTGTGAGCGCTCGTTATCTCCTTATTTCTGTTTTTGATTTGAGCTCCAAAAAATAAAATAGTGTTTTTTTTTTATTCTAATTTTTTTTCAGTTTTCTTTTACAATTACACTGAACCAAGAAAATCATCCACTTTATCATGTTTTATAACAGATAATAGTTTTAATCCATCATTATATGATGTGATTTTGGGGGATTGAACCGGCCGGTTTGGACCCCTATAACCGCTCCAGATGATGTCCCCCTGTGAACACTGTCTGTGGGCTCACAACACTGTGTAAGTGGACAGATGACTGACACACAATTCAATCAAAAGAAACAAAAAAGTAACATGATGTTATAGTTTCTATCTAAAGCAGCACGTCGTCATTCTGCACATTGTCTCCCCATGACTGGACATGACTTCTACATTCCACTTCAATTCTTTTTCATTTTATTACATTTTTATATTTGCGTTTTTTATTATTATTTTTGTGAAGCTGCTTTGAGACCATTGTTAAAGGCACTACATAAATAAATAAAATTGAATTGAATTATTATTTGTACATAATGTAATTTTTTTTAACAGCTAAAGTTTTATTTCTATATATTAAAAAAAAAAATTCTCTTATTTCATACTTTATATTCTTATTTAAAACTCTACTTTTCTTATTTCGTTATTTAATCAGCGCTCATCAGCGGTCGTATATATAATATTGTGTATGACTGTGAATGTGATAAATAACATTTGAATTTGTTACAGTAATGTGTTAGTCAGGTATATATAATGTGTGTGTGTGTGTGTGTGTGTGTGTTTAATTAGGAATCCGGGGAGCTTGACCCTCACAGTGGGCGGAGGAATTGGGCTACGGCGTTCCTGACAGCCATGTTTGAAGGCTATGGTGCACTCGGGGAAATGGCGTTGTCATGGCAACACTTTAGATAAATAATCCTTTAAACATGTCACTCGGGATGAATGTGGTAGAAACTCTCGAACTGATGAAGATGAAGATAATCCAGATGCCGAGGATTTCATGAACACATCACAGACACACACTCGATGTTCGGCGACTCGTGTGAGTTTACAAACAGCCTCAGTATATATTATCTGAGTGTACGCTGTATCCATGGTTACCGCATGTCAACTGTCTCCTAAAAGACTGTTTATAGACTGTTTGTGTGACTCACAGCAATGCTTTAATGTTTAGTTTATACCCTTATTAATCTCCTCACTGCTGTTAATCCTGTTTACACACGACCTCCTCTAAACACCAGGGAGATAGGATCTGTTTATACCCGTCAGCTGATCAGTCGCAGCCCCTGGGCCTGAGGGACAGGACGGGAGACAGAGACGGACACTTCGGACGGTGTGTAAGGGTGGACGCGTACCTCTACGGAGAGAATGCAGCTCTGCAGTTTGTTGATGGAGCTCTCAGCTGATGTCACCGTCTTCACCAGCTCCTCCTGTTTCTCCTGGAGCTCTTTCTGTAGACATGCACACATTATACACACACTATACACACACACTATACACACACTATACACACACTATACACACACTATACACACACTATATATATATATATATATACACACACAGTATATACTGCACTGGAGCATTGGATTTATTTCAAGGTTATAAATGCCTATAGAGGTGTGTGTGTGTGTGTGTGTGTGTGTGTGTGTGTGTGTGTGTGTGAGGGCCCTTGGAGAACTGAGGTCAGCAGACTCTCTCTGTATTGTATGGTGTGATCTTCTGTATCTTTTTATCTGTAATCTGGTAACTTGAGCAGAATGTGTTCACATGTTGTGGGAGGGTCTGCATTCCTCAGGCAGGTCCACACACACACACACACACACACACACACGCACACACACACACACACACACGCACACACACACACACACACACCTCACAGCTGCACCTTTCTCTACATTCTCTGGGGAACTGAATACGGCAGAGGAAACAGATTTAGAGAAACCTCTGACTCGGAGTGTGTCGTGTATTTCTCATGAATTTCTTTTTACATTTTTTTGAGTTTCTGTTGTAGTTTGATTTCATTCTTTCTGACTCGCTCATGTTCGGATGTGCCTCCTCCTGCTAGGGGGGAAAAGTGGGACCAGTTTGTCCTGTTTCTCAGAATTAAAAGATTCCAAAAAACAAGAAAGGAAGGATTTCCAATACACTCTTACTGACTAAACAATGAGACATCAGGGTCGTCTTTAGTTTCTCAGCAACTACCAAATGATGGATGTTTCACTCATTCTCTAAGAACGTGTTTCTCCTCTTTAATGTGCTGTGAGCGCAATTCTTTTTCTTTTGTTCCACTATATAATAACCACATCCTTAAAATGTTCAACAGTACTACAGTATTTATTTGAATATACTTTAGGTTTGTCTGTTCCAATACTTTTGCCCACCTAAAATTTGGCTCCACACTCTAAGGTTTGACAAACTGATAATTATAATACATGTTTATACGCTTACACTTAAAACTTTAAAACTTATTTTCGTGAGTTTTTGATTGTGTAAAGGTTATACAGCGTTAGCGCAGTGCGGCGATGTGTTTCAGGTTTTATTGTCATATACAGAGAACAACGAGGCATCATTACCGTAATGTGCCAGTAAATAAATAAAAAAATTAACTGACCTGAATTCTTTAGAAATCTAGACCAGGAAGTAAAAGCTACAGTAAAACTCTGTCTCGCTCTTCTTTTGACCTCAAACTCTTCAGTGCAGAGCAAAAACAAAAGGCCTTGCTGTTCCAATACTTTTGAAAGTGACCCTACTAAAATATTAAACATTCTGAAATTAACTTTAAGCCTATAGACTTACATCAGACTAAAGCATGTGGGATGTTAAATGGTTACACAAACTGCCCAGACTATTTGGGTAAAAACGAGTCTCTGACACACACACACACACACACACACACACACACAGCAGCCACAGCCTTTATGCAAATAACTAAAGAGTATGAAAGTACGTTTCTTGAAAAGGTCTGTTCGCGTCTTCACCCTGATGTCGACTCCATCACCAGAAATGTACCGTTTTATATCGACCAATGATCTCATTAAGAGGATGTTTGTCCATATTTTTTAATTATCAAATTATTTTAAAAATAAAGAAATGCTTAAATTATTGCCCAACTCCTTTGCAGCCTTTTGTAATTAAATAACCGCACAGGTCCAGTTTAAAGTCACTAATCGATCAGCACTAATCTGGATACCGAAACACATCAGAAAACTAATCCTAAGTTTTATTTATTATTTAAACCATTAGGCAACAATACAGAAAATAACACCAGACTGACCGCTACCTGAAACCCCGCCCACATTTCCCACACATTTGAATACGACACTCTAAACCAGAGAGAGGGTCTAAACCTGAGAGGGGGTCTAAACCTGAGAGAGAGGGTCTAAACCTGAGAGAGGGTCTGAACCTGAGAGGGGGTCTAAACCTGAGAGAGGGTCTAAACCAGAGATAGGGTCAAAACCTGAGAGAGGGTCTAATCCTGAGAGAGAACCTAAACCAGAGAGAGGGTCTAAACCAGAGAGAGGGTCTAAACCAGGGAGAGGGTCTAAACCTGAGAGAGGTTCTGAACCTGAGAGGGGGTCTAAACCTGAGAGAGGGTCTAAACCAGGGAGAGGGTCTAAACCAGAGAGAGGTTCTAAACCTGAGAGAGGGTCTAATCCTGAGAGAGAACCTAAACCAGAGAGAGGGTCTAAACCAGAAAGAGGGTCTAAACCTGAGAGAGGGTCTAAACCTGAGAGGGGGTCTAAACCAGAGATAGGGTATAAACCAGAGAGAGGGTCTAAACCTGAGAGAGGGTCTAATCCTGAGAGAGGGTCTAAACCAGAGAGAGGGTCTAAACCAGAAAGAGGGTCTAAACCTGAGAGAGGGTCTAAACCAGGGAGAGGGTCTAAACCAGAGAGAGGGTCCAAACCTGAGAGAGGGTCTAATCCTGAGAGAGAACCTAAACCAGAGAAAGGGTCTAAACCTGAGAGAGGGTCTAAACCTGAGAGAGGGTCTAAACCAGAGATAGGGTCTAAACCAGAGATAGGGTCTAAACCAGAGAGAGGGTCTAAACCTGAGAGAGGGTCTAAACCTGAAAACCACCTGCATCCAAACTCCACTATTCTGTCTCCTTCCTCATTATACTCCGGACTAACACCAGACTAACCGGGGCTGCGGTCTGGACTCTCACGGCTGTCACGCGTCAGACGCGTCAGGACGGATCTCATTAATCTGAAGCTGATGAAGGTAGCAGGATGAGCTATTGGGTGGAACGTCGATGCAGATGTGCTGCTGGAGTAATTAAAGACCAGGTGTGTGTAAAGGTGTGTAATTATACCTGAAATCATGACGTGTGTGTGTGTGTGTGTGTGTGTGTGTGAGAGAGAGACAGATGAAGTGGATTCAGATGAGCGGGACAGGATGGAGTGATCAGCATGCAGACATAAACATGAAGAACATCAGGAAGAGAAGCCGATGTACAGAGTTCCTCCACATGAAATCTCAACACTAAAACAGATGATTTGTTCGTCTCTACCTCGATTTTCCGGCGCGCCCCCGTGATGGACAGTGTCCCATGTCCCTGGTGTTGCTCGGACACACACTCCCGACACACACAGCAAGTTTCGACGCAGCAGTACAGCTCCAGTGGACAGTTGTGCTTCTCACACATGCGTATCTCCAGGTCCTTCAGCGGCTCCACCAGCCTGTGGCTCTGAAACTTCTCCTTTTCCAGGTGAGGTCTCAGATGTTCCTCGCAGTACGCCACCAGGCACGTCAGACACGACTTCTTGGCTTTGCACGGACTTTCGATACACGAATCGCACAACACGTCGTCCTCATGCAGAGCCTCATCCTCTATGGAGAGGAGATTTTCTCCTGGTTCCTCCTGAGCACTTTTCTGGATCTTCTCCTCTTTCTGCTTCGTGCCTGGAGATGGGTTTTTCCCTGCGATGCCGTTCTGGCAGCTGGAACTCGCGTGACGGTTTCCTTCTACTTCCATAAGGTCTCGGACTCTCCTGCTATCTGATGCAGAATGTGTGTGAAAGGTGGAATGTGATCTGAACAAAGTAGACCTGTGTGTGTGTGTGTTCCTAGTAAACCACTCCCTTACAGGCAAAAAGGCGGGTTAAACCGAGCTTGAAGGACACGTGGGTGGGGTCAGTGAGGTTAGGTGGGCGGGGTCACGCCTAAAGACTTTGAGTCCATGTAAGGCAACACTTAACACAACAGTTACATCAGCTGAAGAGTTGAACTGACGCTGAAACCTCGAGTACTGGAGCCAAAAGTCTTGTGGTTGTGCGAATCTATTTTAAAGCGATCTCGGAGATGGACAGTATAGCAAAATAGTTTCAGTTTCACATCCCTGGGTCTGTTTACTGTAACGTGTAACGTGATCCAGCGACGTTATACTTCAATAGATCCACTACATCACCGTGGTGTCGCACCCCAGGGTCCAGGGTTCGATTCCTGCCTTTGGTCTGTGTGTGTGTGTGTGCGTGTGTGTGTGTGTGTGTGTGTGCATGTTCTCCCTGTACTTAGTGGATTTCCTTTGGGTCCTCTAGTTTTCTACCACAGTCCAAAGACTGTGTGTGTGTGTGTGTGAGTGTGTGTGTGTGTGTGCCCTGTGATGGATTGAAACTCTGTCCAACAAGTGTGTGTGCTCAGAGAGGCCAGTGTGAAACTGTTTCAGTACAAATTAATCCACAGACAAACAAACAAACAAACAAACAAACAAAGCAAGAGATCAAAACTTGGATTTAAAAAATTGGGTAAACCAGGATTAAGGTAAAATCGGTAGGATTGACTGAGCTAACACTGTGTGTGTGTGTGTGTGTGTGTGTGCGCAAAGGATAAACATGCAACAACATGCAAAGAATATAATAAATCATGTAGTTCCCTCCAGATTGTTTTACGTTTTTAATTTTTATCTGATAAAAACGTAATAATTTAGTAAAACAATTGTTTGGATCTGGACTAAGCCACGCCCAGGCGTTGCCTCATTTATTTAGTCTATAACACACACACACACACACACACACACACACACACACACACCAAACTTTAGTTTTTACTTCCAAACTCTAATTTAGCTTGTGGTGTGTGAGGTGTAAGAGTTTATAAGACGTCCTGAAAATTAACCTGAATTTTATTAATTATAAAAGTCAATAGTAGTCAGGGGTAGCTCAGTGGTTAAGGCATTGGACTACGGTTCGGAAGATCCCACAACCACCAAGTTGCCACTGTTGGGCCCTTGAGCGCGGCCCTTAACCCTCAACTGCTCAGATGTGTAATGAGATAAAAATGTAAGTCGCTCTGGATAAGAGGTTCTGCCAAATGACGTAATGTAAATGTAAATGTAGCCGATATGGAGCTGAGGCTATTTGTTTATAAGAGCTAAGGATGGCTAAGTTAGCCTTTAGCTATTAAACAGGAATCTGTTCCCTGTGATCTAACACGTGACTTGATATTATTATTAGTAGGAGTAGGAGTAAGAGTAGGAGTAATCTCACATTTCTGTCGTGTTTGTTTATTACTCCTGTACAGTCCAGTAGTAATATCCTTTGATGTTTGATCTCTGGTTTAGTTTGTGGTGTCGGGGCCTCATCGGGGCCCTCATACAGGCGCGCTCACTCCTCCTACACTCCCAGTATATTTTACATCATTTTTAAGTGTGAAATTATTGAGCGATATGGCAACACAGTGGACCAATAGAAAGCTTAGAATCCCAGTAAACTATTTGATTCACACCAGTTACAGCAGTGTCTGAGTGAGTTGGTACTGGTATACAGTATAATATATAACAATATATTTCAAATAGAAGAGAACTAAAGGTACGACACACACTGTACACACACACACACACACACACACTGTACACACACACACACACACACTGTACACACAAATCCTCTCAGCGGAGACGCAATGAAAACAAAATGATTCAGTTTAATGATTATAATGATAAAAAAAGAACCAAGTGTTTTTACCCAAAGAGGTTCTGTTTTTTGTGGGGTTTTTTCGCTTCACTTACATACTTGGGTTCAAATGGGTAAAAAAAAAAAAAGATTTTTAAACGCTGTAAGTGATTCTAAAATGTCTTAAATGAAATTTGCCAACAAATGCTCATGTGACGCCATCTACTGGTTATAGTGGCATTGTTTCGTGTGTGTGTGTGTGTGTGTGTGTGTGTGTGTGTGTGTGTGTAAGAGACAGAGAAAGAGAGAGAGAGAGACTACTGTGTAGTCATACAGAACCACAGTATTATTAAATGAAATGATTTCATTCTTAATGTTTATGTAGATTTTGATTCGACTCTTCTTATCCTCCCCAGATTAGAGGGTCACACGGGAGGAGTTGCACCCGAGGGTGCGAGAGTAAGAGGAGAAGGTGAGATCGCTCTTAAATCTGATGTTCAGGACTTTACAGTCCTGTCGTATCCACTGAAAGTCTAAAGTCTTATGTGTCTAGTAAGATTCATCAATACAGCTGTAGTAGCCCAGTGTAACGATCTGTCCAGTGACGCAAACTTTAAGTCAGTCTGGATACGAGCGTCTGCCAAATAACTAAATGTAAATGTACTTAAAATGAATGACGTACTGTAGTTTGTTAGTACCGGTTTACATTTCATTAATAATTTACACAACACTTTTCCTCCACACTAAACTAATTCACATGTATTTTCTGTTTTCTTTCTTCAGAATTGAAGTCTGGAGATAAATGCAGCCGCAGGTCTAGACAGCTTGGGAGAGACAGTGGCTCAGGGTGTGAGGACAAGCCTGAACAGGGAGAGAGCAACACTGACATCCAGGAGGATTTAACGGAATGTTGGACAGCACAAAAAAAAAGTGTAATTATGGCTTATATAAATACAAAAATAAAACAAAAAGCGCAGGACAAGAGCATAGAAACTTTAAGCACTGAGATGTCGAGATGTCGAGTTTCCCTGCCCAGCTTACAACATTTTTGCAGCCCATAAACACGCCGGTTATTTCACACTGCTGACATAAAGTAACAGGTACAAAATATAACTTCCAATAATTTATTAATTCTTGAGTCTGAGACTGCTAATACAATATAAGAAACAATGAAATCAAGTAATAAATAAAGTAAAATAAAAATTAAATATCCATAAAGTAGACATAAAATAAACAAACATAGAACGCAACATCCAGCACCACTAGGAGAAGCAGAAGCAGGTTCTGATGTGGAACTGAACACAGCAGCAGTGATGAGTAATACTGCAGGTGATATTGATAATTGATATTGAGGAACCCTGGCTTACAGATGAGAGGTACAGTAGGGCTAATTCAGAGGTCTTTCTTCTAGCCTTTGTTAAAGTAAATCCCTTGACTTTGCCATCTGTTGGGTACAAAAATCTCGACTTTCAAATGAGATGAGCCCCAATCATGAGAACTAAACAATGTGGGAACTTTGGAAAGCGGGAAGCTTCAGAAACTGTGTGTGCCATTTTGGGCAAAATGGAGAAATATCGAAATCTTTAAGAGTGGACACTGTCACAAAGCAGCTTTACATGTAACTTCATATATAAATAAACAAAATGTAAGAAATGTATAGAATTATAAAATTATAGCTTTTTCCTGTTGAACAGTGGACAATATATCTGAAAATGAAATACATTTCCATACACAAACTGTTTAAGGAATACTGTCCCCACTGTCCCTACTGTCCCTACTGTCCCCACTGTCCCTACTGTCCCCACTGTTTCTACTGTCCCTACTGTCCTCACTGTCCCCACTGTCCTCACTGTCCCTACTGTCCCCACTGTCCTCACTGTCCCCACTGTACGGTGTTGCTGTTCTGGGGTTTTATGATGCAGTAAGTGTGTTTCACCAGCAGATGTGACCACTGTGCAGCGTAAAGCAACACTTTGCTGGTTACTGGTTAAGAGATCAGATTTATCACTTGAGAGATTTATAAAAAGTCTATTTCTGTACAACACGTTGGTTTATTTTATATCATCTATGTAAACCTTAAATTCCCTACATTATTCTGATATCTAAAATAAAAAAAACGTAAAAAAAATAATTGAATCAAAAGGTTAGACTAACTAGAGTGTAATGTAAAAAAAAAAAAAAAGATGAAAAATTTGAACTGTGAAAGGTTCTTGAGATGTCCCTCTGGAGGAACCTTCATAGTTTCTATGCAGAACCCTAGGACAGAGTTTATTCCTAACTATCAGAAAGGAAGAAGAACATAAGGATTTCTGGTACAGTGTGTTGAAAAGCTGTTGTTGAAAAGTTGATGTTGAACTGCAAAAATATCATCATGGCGTAAGGTTGTCATTTTTGTAGCTTGAGTAAAGTTAGCTATATAAAGTTCTATATTAGTAAGTATATAGTTGCAGTATGTTGTACATATAATGTTGTAAAGCTGTAACACTAAATTATAAAGCAAAATGTGTTTTTCTAAGTTATTGTGTTGTTATAAAGTTTTTTAGCATGATTAATTGTCTAACTCATTCTGTATATCACTTATCCTGTACAGGGTCGCAGGGGCCTGGAGTCTATCCTAGGGGGGCACTGGGTTGGGTACACAATGAATGGGGTGGAAATCTGTCACAGGACACACAAACAATCTCACACACTAGGGGGAACCTGGGAACGGCACTTATTTAAAGCTGCTTGTTTTTGGACTGTGGGAGGAAACTGGAGTACCCAGAGGAAACCCACCAAGCACGGGGAGAAGATGCAAATTCCATCCACACAGACCCCAAGGCAAAAACTGAACCTGCAAAGTATAATTATTAATCATAATAATAATATTATTAATAATAATAACATGATATGTTATATACTGTATACGAGTTCCATCGAAGTGCTTTCAGTGAATGAAAAACCCAAACCAGTGAACAGTAATGTGTGTGTGTGTGTGTGTGTGTGTGCGCAAAACTACGATTCAGTACCAGACGTTCACATTTCATTTCATGTTGATTAATGTTTATTATATATCACAAGCAGTGTTTAAAAAAAACTTCAAAAACTTCAGCTTCAACATTCCAAAATGTACTCCTATGTGTTCACGTCCTCAGTTAGCAGAGTTAGCCTAGCTCTTAGCTGCACGTGCGCTACAATTGGCTGATTCTTGCCCGCTAAGCAATATGTGTTCTTGTTTAAAAGCTCAGTGTTTAGTTTGTGCTTCACTTACTTCACTGTGTATTGCTCCGAGTGTGTGTGATGCAGAAATAAGCAGATTGCATTACATTGATCTACAGTATGAATTATGTTTTGTGGGTGTGGCCTGTCCAACTGAAAATACAGAAATACATAAGAAGTAGGCAGAATGATGACTTTCACAACGTATAGTGTTTAAACTCTAGTTTATCCCTTAAAACTCGCGCAAAAAACAACAACAAAACAACTGGTAATATGGACATCCTGCTGGTGTGTGTCGACGGGGTACAGACATCACACAGACGTTTTGTGTTATGGCTACTGGAATATGGGAATGACATCATAAAATTGTTAGTCTCACCAATTGTTTGTATTATTATTATTATTATTATTATTATTAGTAATAGTAGTAGTATTTGTCACAGAAACAACCGAAAACAACTATAAAAACACATCTCTGTACTTATTCATGGTATACCTTTTTTTGCTTTCCCATGTTTGTATAGTTGAATAATATAAAAAAAAAATTAATTTCATCATATTGCTCAAGTTGTGCTCAAAATAAGAATAAGTCACTCTATACTGCAGAATCCTGACTCCATTTAATATTACAGTGAAACCTCGGGTTGTGAGTAACACGGTTTGCGAGTGTTTCACAAGACGAGCAAAGATTTTAAATTAATTTTGACTTGGAAAACGAACAAGTCTTGGTTTACGAGCACCGAATATCATGTATCACGCATGAGAAAGGCTCAGCAGGGGCAGCTTGGAGGTGCTGGTTAACCCACAGACTCAATAATAATAATAATAATAATAATAATATATTTATTAAACTTGCATTTTAAAAAATTGTGTTAAATGTTCTTGGTTTTAAGTAATAACATTTAGATAAAACTGCAGGTTGAATATCTGATAAATAATAAATAAAGACTAATTGGTCTGAGAAATGTACTAGAGACAATTATGTGTAAAATTGTAGCATCACGTTGACATCACAATATCTAATTAGCATAAAATATCAGAAAAGGTCTTAATTTGCTCCTTTTAAAGTGTGTGAGTTATCAGCTTTTTTCATCATCATCGCTAGCTGTGTTAGCATACTGGATTACACTAGTTTAGTTAAGCAAAGTGACTTAAATTGCAGCTAAAAGTCGTCTCAGTGCAGATTTATATTTGTTTATATTATATTGCTAAGCTGAAAGAGCGCTAGTTAAAAACTCCTAGATTAGTAAAATAAAATAAAATGAACCTTACGGTGTTTACGAAAAGAGCATCAGCAAAAGTCAGTGCCGTACTACTGAGAGTGTGTGGGGTGGTGGGGGGTTTAAGGGTGAGGGTGGGGGGTTATTTTTGTGTCATATGTACCTCTAGAGCTTGTCTTCACTAATACACACTATGTTCCCTGGGTCTTTGGTAGATCTTTATCTGGCATGAGAACTTCCATCACCATCACAAGGTGCGTTCATTGAAAAAGCTGTGGTGTTTAAAGTCTGTGTGTGTTTTTGTGTGTGTGTATATGTGTGTGTGTGTGTGTGTGTGTGTGTTAGATGGGATGTATCGTCTTGGCTTTGAGGATCTGTGCGGGTTCTCGTGGTTCTCGGTCACTGCACCCCGACCAGCTCAGTGATGGGTGGAGCGAACACCATCAGCTCCTGATACTTGTGGAAGAACAGATGCAGACGAGAGAGATAGCCGTCCTCCTGATACGGCAACGCCTTGGCTTTCAGGTAGCGGGACACGATCGGCTTCACCTGCACACACACACACACATTAAATATAGTAGTGCAAAATTTCAAACAGAACCACGTAAGCATGAGGCATTCTTGGTTCTTGACTCAGGAGAACCCGTTGCTGGAGCACGTTCACCTTGAGGCACATGTTGTCAGACAGCGAAGGGAACAGGTGATGCTCCACGTGGCAGTTGATGAGCGAGTGGCCGAAGGTCCAGTCCAGCAGCGGGTTCCGCGGCAGGTTCAGGACACCGTGGGTCATCTGGTAAATACGCTTGGGCCGACAATTCGGAGAAAACATCGACAACCCGATATGCTGCAAAAAAAACAAAAACAAGAAAGGATGATCAGATGACTAGTTAAAGAAAGAAGAAGAAGAAAACTCTGTGTCAGTGTCTTAAACCCCGGACACGTCCGGCTTCCTGTTTTATTCCAGCGTCATCTACAGGGCTTCTTTTTTACACGTAACCAAACGTAAAAGTCTGTGGCTCGAACATGACTTGATAAACTTCTTGATTCACTTCATCAGGCTGGATCACTCAAGTTATCCTTAAACGGCATCTATTATGCAAAATTCACCATTAGATAAATTTCTTTTTGATGTGTGTATTGACCCAGTATTAAACATGGGAATTAGTTTTTCCACCTAATATAAAGAAGAAGAGCCCCTCCCCTGGCTTGTTTGGGGGCGTGGCTCACCCGGAGCATTTATCTCTTATCTAAGGGAAAATTTAGTTGGAGCATTAACACACACACACACACACACACACATTTTGGAGGAGCTCTGAGGTCCGTGTTAACTTGTTAAAGTAATAGTAAAATATGGGACCTTGAAATGGGTTAGATTCCTGTGTCAGGTCTGTGTGCATGGAATTTGCATGTTCTTCCTGTGCTTGGTGGGTTTCCTCCACGTCTCTGTTTTTTTCCCACAGTCCAAAGGCAAGTAGATTAGATTATTTGGAGTTCCCGAATTGACTGTAGTGTGTTTGAGTGTGTGAATATTAACTGGAGGTCCTACCACTATCGTACAGAATGGGAATACATATAATGATCAACATTGGCCTCCACAGTCTCTAGACAACAGAGGTTTCTAGATGGATGGAAGGATGGAATCTTTAAAGCTCCTTCTTAAAAAAGACAACTGTGAGAACCCTACCATGAGAACATGAGTCCAGGTCCAGCTAAGATATTATTAGTTGAGGAAGTAAATACATCTCTCATGCTGGAGAAGCAGACGGTCTATTAGATGAGCAGGTTCTGGAGAGCTTGTAGGCCAACGAGGCCAGTCTTTACTGTATATCTGTTTATTAAATAATATGTATTTATACGTTTATAGTTACATTTACTGTTGTAAATCCCAGGAAGTGTGTTTCTGTGCTCTGACCCTCGGTTGTTCTCTTCAGTTGGGGTTATGAGAAGAGAAAAAAAAACTCTCATGGGTAACAGAGTCAGCTCTGTTCTGATTTCTATTCTGTAAGAAAAATGTTCTCTTTCCTCAAACAGTTACAAATATTTTAGAGGATCAGCATAAATGGACAGAAATACCACACGGGATCAGCACACGGCCCCACACACTGAGGGCTGAGTCTCACGCTGGGAGTCTCAGGCGTGAATTGTTCTTTTCTCTCGTTAATGAACCAGAGCCAGGGTTAGACATTCAGCCGGAGCTAGAGCGGGTCAGAGAGGGGAAAACGGCTGTGAGAAAGAGAGGGAAAACATTTGTGAAAAAGAGTTTGACCTTTAAATAAGATGAAATCTGTAATGCTTAATTTTTTTTCTATATTAATTCTATTCCTAATTATTAGTCAAAAGTGCTTTATGAAGAAATCAAACTAGTAATAATAAAAATAAAAGAATAACAGCATTGTATTTGGATACTGTATGTGTTCAGGGCTGATGTTTACAGCTGTGTGTGCTCACCATTAGAGAATTTCAGAAAGTGAAAATCTAAAGACTTTTATTTTGTATTACACCACCTGCACCTCCTCCTGTTTCTTTGCCCCAAAAAGAGACATAGATTACACTAAACACACAAGCTTGTGTTGTCTTATTACACTCCCTTGTCCTTAAGATCGCTATGAGTCTGATGACCTCTGATGACACACAGATTACAATGCTCGTCTTACAGATGACGATCTCTTATGTCTTCCATATATCTCTCACTCACCTGGACACTCTGAAGGGGAATTATGTTAAAATGCTCTTCATCGACTACAGCTCAGCATTTAATACCATAATTCCCTCAACACTCACCACCAAGCTGGAGCACCTGGGACTCAGCTCATCTCAGTGGATCTCTAATTTCATAACTGGCAGACCACAGACAGTAAGGATGGGCGGACATGTCTCGGCCTTCCTCACTCTCAGCACTGGAGTCCCCCAGGGGTGTGTTCTGAGCCCCCTGCTGTACTCTTTGTACACATATGACTGTGTGGCCACTACCAACTCCACCACTATCATTAAGTTTGCTGATGACACTGTTGTGGTGGGCCTGATCTCTGACAGCGATGAGTCGGCCTACCTGAAGAAGATTGGGAATCTGGAGAACTGGTGCCGGAGGAACAACCTCCTTCTAAATGTCAGCAAGACAAAGGAGTTTATAGTGGACTTCAGCACTAAGCAGAAGAGGAACTACCAGACCCCCGTCATCAACAGGAGCCCAGTGGAGAGAATGGACAGCTTCAGATACCTCGGTGTTCACATCACGCAGGACCTGTCATGGTCCTGTCACATCAACACCGTGGTGAAAAAGGCCCGGCAGCGTCTCTACCACCTCAGACGCGTGAGAGACTTCAGACTGCTGTCCAAGGTGCTCAGGAATTTCTACTCCTGCACCATAGAGAGCATCCTGACGGGAAACATCACAACCTGGTTTGGAAACAGCACCATGCAGGACAGACGAGCTCTACAGAGGGTGGTGCGATCAGCTGAGCGCATCATCCGCACCGAGATCCCTGACCTGCACTCGATCTACACCAAGCGGTGCTGGACCAAGGCCAGGAAGATGGTGAAGGACCTCAGCCATCCCAACAATGGACTGTTCACTCTGTTGGGGTCAGGAAAGCGATTCCGCTCCCTGAAGGCCAACACAGAGAGACTGAGGAGGAGCTTCCTCCCGCAGGCGATAAGGTCTCTCAACCACATCACAACACAGGACTAATAACATCTTTTTTAACATCCAACATTGACTTGGCATTCATAGCCACTATAGACACATTCATATTTTCATTTCTGGACCATTGCATAAGTCACTTTAATGAGACACTTTAATAAGTCACTTATTGAGCATGTTTGCACACCCAAAGTCATTTCTAAATTTATATGAATTTCTATATTTTTATATTTTGCTATATTGTTATTATGTCCTTATTTGTACAGTATATTTTACTAGTTTAATTTATTTTCTATCGTATTTCTTTTTATTCATATTTATTTCTTATGTATAAGCTTTTATTTTTTAAGGTCACTGGCGGTCGTATAAGCATTTCAATGCATATTGTACTGTGTATGACTGTGTATGTAACAAATAAAATTGGAATTTTGAATTTGATTTGAATTAGATTTAATTTAAATTTGAGTATTTTTGCGCGGCTCTGCCCCTTGTGAGACCTGGGTAGTTACAGAGATACTTATAAAATCATGATACTAATAGAATCACAACACAGATTAAATCGTCACAGTGTTATTGTGATAATACATAACATGGACAAAATGCTCTCTAAAGGAATTAGTACACTCAGGTTCCTTACAGATTCTTTAAAGCTAATTTCCTATAACAGCTTTTGTTTTATTCCTCTTACACCACAGGAGTTTTTATACTTATTATAAAGTGACACTTTATACTTTTATCTGTTTTTAATTACATTTATTGTGGTGGAATAAGTTAGACTGTGCTATCAGGTTTAAGTTTATGTTTTGTGTGTGTGTGTGTGTGTGTATGTGTGTGTGTGTGTGTGTGTTATCTTACCTGAAAGATGTTGACGTGAATGAAGGGAATAGAGAACATGGCTCTGCTCAGTAGCATCACCAGGAGCGCTGAGCTACACTCCAACCCCGATACACACCGCAGCAGCACATAGTGAGAACACACACCTACACACACACACAACACCGTACGTACTGCTGTGCACAGAGGCTGGCCTTTTAGCTGCCCTACAACACACACACACACACAGAAATGTTTTACAAACACATCTGAGCCAAACTTGCTAGCTGAACTAATGATTGTATGCGTAGCTGAAGAACGTAGCCGTGCATGCTAGCTACTGTATATATATATATATATATATATATATATATATACTAACATACTATTATTATGCTAAACAGGATATAGTCGAGTTTGTGATTGGCTAATCAAATTGTAAATAAACCCCGCCTTTTTTTCTGTGCTTACCCATGGCGACTATAGGGGTAATAATTGGTACGGCAAGCGGCGCAATGAAAAGATAAACAGTTCTGGGCAGAAACGGGATCTTCCACGTGCTCGAGTCTCCGAGTCCAATCACGTTAGTGTGGGCGTGGTGCATCTTAACGTGTGCTTTCACACCTGCTTTGGCTGTGAACGCACCACACACCTGAAACATACAAAGCAGGAGGTTTTATCAGTCACACTTGCATACTAATGCCGGCAGTGTTTAATGTGTAACCTTTAGCTAGCTGGTAGTGGGTATAGCTGAATGAGCCGCAATCTGTAGGTGTCGTTTTGGGTTTATTAGGAGCTTCTGTATGATCGTGTTATCGCCCGGGTCATTCAGAAGGAAAGAAGGATGGGCTGTGTTTTGATAAAGAACAAGAACAAAACGGCAGAAAAACATTACATGTACACTTTGAACAGAAACGGATGTAGAAAGTGATGTACTTAAGAACCCTTGTGAGCCCCATATAAGAGATATGTTAAATAAGGTTAGCTAGCTACGGTATGTCATGTCTTTCAGTGTAATGCTAGCTCATAACATACACATATTATCATAAAGACACTGTATTACATGTTATATTTTATGTATTTCTGTTGGCCTAAGTTTCCCGTTGTGAGTAACAAAATAAAAAATAATAATATTATGGTATTTTTAGTTTGCTACTGAAATGTAATTAGAATGTTTCACCTCGATGAAGAAGACGGCCCAGAACTCTCTCCAGGTGGTGGAGTCGCTCAGAGCTCCATGACTGGCCAGGTGAGTTCCCTTAACCGTTATCACAGCATGAGCCACTCCCATCAGCATTAAACCCAACAGGAAGTAACATACCTGAGACGAGGACAAGAGCAGGAAGGCTAAGAAAAAGACAGGGAGAGGGGACAGAAAAAGAGAGAGAGAGAGAAAGCGGGAAGAGATAGAAAGACAGTGATAGAGGTAAACCCTGCTCCATCAATGTGTGTAAATACGGTCCTAAGATGGGGAGGCTGTACTTAGGTACAGATTTTATATAGTTGCTTTTAAAAGATGAAACAATGCTATATATAAATAAAATATTTGGTTTGGACAAAAGCATTTATTATGTACAGTATTTATATTATATTTTGACAGTCATATAAATTCATGGAATCCCTCAAGGCTCAGTGCTGGGTCATCATGAGAGGTTGTATCTCTTCAGATGCTTTAGCAGTGCCCAACTAAACATGGCATCTCTTAGGATACAGGGATGACCTGCATCATAGCTCATCTCTATATTGTACTTAAAAGGTGCCAGTTCTGGATGTTGCTCTGGACAAGAGCGTTAAGTAATTGTAATGAAATGCTGTAACTGTAACTTGTTTGATTGGTGCATCAACATTACCTATAACTACAGTTGTGACCAGAAGTTTACATATGCTAATCATAACCACGAATGTCTGGACAGTATTAAGCTTCCATCCAGTGAACGTCTTTCAGCTGTTCTTCATCTGGAGCAGAATTATTGTACACTCACTCACTTATACCCCTTTATCCTATATTCAGGGTCACGGGGGCCTGGTGCCTATCCCAGGAGACTTAGGGCACAAGGCGGGGCACGCCCTGGAGAGGGCACACATATACACACTCACTCACACACTATGGGAAATTTGAAAACACCATTAACGTAATCTGCACGTCCTGCAGCAATAATCCTACAGCACACTTAATATTTAGTTCAATGTCCCTCAGAAGGATTTATCTTAAGCAGATGCATTTGGTAGCCGTTAACAAACTTCTTGCAGAATTATAGTTAAATATTTTAACACTTTATCACCTGGACAGAATTGTTTGATTAACACTTTTAAGCACAGTCCACAAATGCTCTTTAACGCTGAGGCTCCAAAAGGTTAAGATGAGCCGACTATCGATTCCACAACTAGATGTGTGTTTGGGGTCATTGTCCTGCTGGAACTTAAAATTTTATACAAGTTTCACTCGTTTAGCTGATGATTTGAGGTTCCCCTGAATAACTTGTTTGTCCATGATTTTATCCATCCCCTGTGTGTTTGATGCTCCCACCACCATGTTTAACAGCTGTGACAGTGTTTTTGGGGTTAAACACCTCACATTTACTCTCCTCCAAATACACCTCTGGTCAGAACTTTTCTTCAGAAGGCTATGTGATCAGTTGAAAACTTTAGTCAACCCGAAGTTCATGGTGATATAAAGCTGGTTTGACTGGAGACAGAGACACTGGTGTTCCAGCAGCTTCCAGTTCTTGGCAGGCCTGTGCTTTGGTGTTTCCTGGGTTGTCCCTGACCATCAGAACCAGTTTCCTCTCAGCTGAGGAGGACAGGAGCAAAGTGGCTCCACTTCTCGATAACTTGTACGGTAGTTTGAACTGATCCTGGAACCTGCAGTAGTTTATGTCCTTGAACTTCCCGTTGTCCTGTGTGCTTATACAACACAATCCACTTTTTGTAAATTATATTTGCATTTTTGTGCTACTTTTTCTCTTCTTCTTCTTTTTTCATGCTGTTATCCTTTCTTCAACTATCAGTTGCTCTTTCTTTGATTTCTTTTCTCCCTTGGGAATACTTTCCCAAAAACGTCACCATCCTTTTTACCTTTTGTGTACTGAGCTTTTCACCCCAGACTTCAGACTCTGACATGATAAGGTTCCCTTTTGCGTTCCTGGGAGTGTCCCAGTGTCCCAGAAAGCTGAGCTCAACACATCCATGGAGAGGTTAGTGACAAAAAAAAAGTTTGCAAAAAAAGTGCAACTGTTAGACGTAGTAGTGTTAAAGTATGGTTAAGTATTATTTAGGATAAAATATTAACACTATTATTATTGTAATTATTAATAAATCATTGACATAATTAAACATAATGTAATTAGCATAAAAGCTGTTTATTATTTTTATTATTATTATTATTCTGCAGATTTCTTTTATGATTTATCACGTGTGTATAACACATCCTCAGCAAAAACACTCTTCTTGCTAATATTTAGCATAAAACTTTAATAAGACGTATCAGGTGACCTCCTTCCAGCCCTTCGAAGTCCCCCCCCCCACCCCCCACCCCCCAAACACACCCAGAAATAAAAGCGACGCCACCGCTGTCTGCATTGTGTGTAATTGTGTTGGATAATAATGCACAGGAAAGAGTATGAATGAATGTGTGTGTGTGTGTGTGTGTTTGTGTGTGTGTGTGTGTTACCTGTGGGCAGGCTGATGAAAGCCGACGCCAGGATGGTGCAGTCCAGTCCTCTCCTGTCCCACCAGCTGCTGTTCCTTACTGTCTTCTGGACGAGACGAGTCAGCTCCATCATCAGCGTCTTACACTCCTCTGTCTCATCCATCTGTCCTCCATCTGATGTCTTCCTCTCCTCTGTCTCTCTCCATTCTTCTGGGATGTTCTGCATGCTGCTGATTCTGCTAGTTCTTAGATACTGTTCACAACACACACACATACACACACACGCACACACACACACATACAAACACACACACAAACAAACGTGCACACCTTTGAAAGACGTCCTCACACACTTACACTCACTCTGTTGTGTTTGCCGGTCATGGTGGTAAACTGATCTCTCTCTCTCACACACACACACACACACACACTTTAGTTGCTCCTCCTACTCGCTTGCTCTCCCTGTTTTTCCATCTATCATTCTTTAACTCCATCTCTCTCTCACCTTACCCTCTCTCTGCCCTACTCTCTAACTCTCTCTCCTCCATCCGTCCCATCTATCAATGTGATATTAAATATCTCACACACACACACACACACACACACACACACACACAGTAGCTGCCATTAGGAAACTAGCCTGTGTTTGTCTCTCCACACAAACACTGCATGCCCCTCCTGTCTCTCCCCTTCAGCTTCAAAAGTATTGGCACCATCCTATAGAGCTTCTGCAGCTACGTCACAACGTCACCTGATTTTTGTTTCTCCGGCCATCTTGCCGGTTGTACTCACACCTCTGCATTCATTAACCTGCTTTGTACTTGTGCTGACTTCAGGAAATTCCTCTCTATCTGAGCTAAAAGACAGACGCTTCGAACAATGTGTCAGAGATTATCATTTGTAATTAAAATGCCTATGGGATATACAGTGTTACTGATATACGGAAGTAATACGTACAATATCATTTTAGGTTTTAAAGGGGCAGCGATGCAGTAAAATGTTGGTGATATTTGAACTCAGAGGCCAAACTAATACAGCCCGGCTTCTCCAGAAGCTCCGCCCCCCAAAGTCATGGACATTCACTGCCAACCACGATTGATTTGTGCAGGACGATTATGTACTCACCGATCAACACGAACCGGACTTTGGACTCAAGTGTTCTTGGAAACGTTCCTGGGGCCCCGATGTGAAAACACCCTTAGAGACATGATGAGGGGTCTACTGCATTTAGGAGTTTCATAAGCACTGACCTCACAAGATTCACATGATTAAAAGCCATTCCAGACCATCGGGATGTTTTGCAGTAACATCATACAGTTCACAGAGCAATTCCTTAGAAAAATGCCTGCATCTTATGTTAACAGTCAAAAACTCCACCAGGAACAGACACACCACCACCGTGAGCCTCAGCGCCCAAAACTGTGTTGTTGGCATGAAACATGGCATGATTGTTTAGCTGAATAGTGTTTAAATTTAAATCTGTTAAATATTAGATCTCTCGCATCTAAAGCAGTTATAGTTAATGAAATTATCACAGATCAGGAGTTTGATATACTCTGTTTAACAGAAACCTGGATTAAACAGGACGAGTATGTAGCTCTAAATGAAGCTAGTCCTCCTGGATACAGCTACATACACCAGCCTCGGTTAACTGGTAGAGGAGGAGGCGTCGCAGTTATTTACAACGATAATCTGACTATTATACATAAACACAAACACAAATTTAATACATTTGAAATTCTTTATAGTAACATAACGAGTGTAGCCTAATCCGTAAGCATGGTATTAGTTTTCATTGTTATGCTGACGATACACAGTTATATGTCTCAGCAAAACCTGATGAGAAAAAACAGCTTACTAAAATTGAGCAATGTGTGCAGGACATAAGAAATTGGATGCTAATTAACTTCCTTCTGCTAAATCCGGATAAGACAGAAGTTCTAGTCATAGGACCGCATACAGCTAGAAGTAAGCTTTCTGATCACACCGTAACTTTAGATGGCCTTTCTGTTCCATCAAATGCAACAGTGAAAGACCTTGGTGTGATTATTGATTCCAGCCTTTCATTTGAAGCACATGTAGATAATATTACCAGGATAGCATTCTTTCACCTCAGAAATATTGCCAGAATAAGAAATTTATTGTCGCTAAACGACGCAGAAAAACTAGTTCATGCTTTTATCACCTCTAGGTTGGACTATTGTAATGCCTTACTGTCTGGTTGTTCAGCTAGATGCACAAATAAGCTTCAGCTAGTCCAGAATGCAGCAGCGAGAGTCCTCACTAGAACCAGAAGATATGAGCACATCACCCCTATCTTATCTTCACTCCATTGGCTCCCTGTGAAATTTCGCATTGATTTTAAAATACTACTCTTGAGATATAAAGCATTAAATGGTCTCGCGCCGCAGTACCTGAGCGAACTGCTAGTGTCTTACGATCCGCCACGCCTACTTCGATCAAAGGATGCAGGCTGCTTGTCAGTACCGCGTATTATGAAAACTACAGCTGGGGGCGGAGCTTTTTCTTACAAAGCCCCAAAATTATGGAATAGTCTTCCAAATAGTGTTCGGGACTCAGACACAGTCTCAGTGTTTAAGTCCAGGCTAAAAACCTATTTATTTAGCCAAGCATTTTTATAAATAGATTAGCCTTAGGTAAAGAAGCAGATCTGGGGGACTCATGGACGTAGAGTATTATGGTGAACTGGTATGTTTGGATGCTGTCTTCCTCACTCTCATTGATCACTCAGGTTTGTTGACGGTGAGGTGATTGGTTGCTTTACATCTCAGTTCCCCCTCATGTTTGTGTTTCCTTCTGGCTCCTCCCTTTTAGTTATGCTGTCATAGTTAGTTCTGCCGGAGTCTCTGCTTGCACTCTACAGTTAATATACATTCACATTATACATTGTGTGACTGTGACCATACCTAACTGCCATCTCTCCTCTTCTTCTCTTTCCCCCCCTCTTTCTCTTTCCTCTCTCCTCCTGTCTCCCCCTTTCACTCTTTCTCAAACTACACATGTCGTTCCTGAGCTGCCAGTGATCCAGACTGCCTCTGCCCTCCGGACCTGTCTGACCCATCCTGGTGCCCCGCTTCTGGTAGGAGATCTCTCGGCCCCCTCGGCTCATTCATCAGGGACGATCTGATCATTCTGTTTCACACACACTCACATTCCATACACACTTAAATAATTCTTTTGATTGTGTAAAGCTGCTTTGGGAAAATGACAATTCTTAAAAGCGCTATACAAATAAAATTGAATTGAATTGAATAGTGGCGTCTGGAACTTTGTTAATGAATCACGACACAAAATCACGGCTCTCTCTAGACTCAGGGTGAACTGGACTCTGATGTGGTCCAGGCCTTGCTTACCTGCCACACTCCTGGCTTCTCACACATTGCTTGCAACATCCCCTCTCCTGGTCCTCAGCATCAAGCAATGCCTGGAGGTCTGGAGGTCTGGAGGTCTGGTCCCTGCAGCAAGCCAAGCTCATCTAGCTTCTCCAACAGTTGGCTTGTGTTATGTCTGTAGTGTAGCAGCGTCTAGCGGTGGTATACACAAACACTTTCAGATGTTTATACTTACTTTCCAAAATTACAGTGAGAAGATGAGCATAGGCTTGAGACCAGGTGGGATGGAAGCAAGGCTAAGAACATTGAAGGTGGGTTCAAGCTGCTTTACCATGGTGTAGATAATAAGAGAAATGGAGTGAAATCCTGAGGGAAGAGTAAACCAAGAGTGTAGTGGAAGTGAGGAGAGTCTGAGTGGTGAGTGTGAAACTGGGAATTGTGATGTCATGATAAATGTCTCAGTGCATACGCTCCACAGGTGGGATGTGATGTGAAGGAGAAAGAAGATTTTTGGAAGGAGCTCGACAAAGTGGTAGTGAGTGTCGCCAAAGGCATGGTGTCTGAAGATCTCTCTTTATTCTTAGCGAAGAGAGCACATTTAAACGGTGCTGCGTCCCGAACATCAAAAGAACCATCATTAACATGTCAATCACAGAGGGACCTGAAGAGGGACAGGAGAGAGGAGATACAGGGTACTAAAGGGTTCTAGCAGACACGAGCCATTTGGATGTACTGTATCCTCGTCTGGGTACAGGATATACAGTCTAATGGGATAACATATATAATATATATAGTTCATTCATGTCTTCTGATGATGTCGACACATTTTTACGTTTTAAATAAGATATGTTGGCATATTCACGAATCAGGACATTCGCATAGTTAAGACTATCAGATAGCCTACTATCAGGAAATTAATTTCAACACCATTTAAACCGAGACATTGCCATGTCTTTCACTGTTTTGTCCCTGTTAAAACATTACAAAAAATATATAAGAAACTTTTACAGCATGAATTTGGGCATCTCATTTCATCATGTGAAAATAATATGAAGCACATATACACACATTCATCATGACAGATCTGTTGTAAAGGAAAAGTAAATTAATGTTTGCTTCAGTATTGGAAACAATATTGTTTTAGGCTAATGTAGTAATTATACACAATTCTTTGTTGTACTTGGTCTGGCTTTTAGATAAAGTCCTTCCATGCGCCATCTGGCGGATATTCAGTGAAGCACAACACATTTATTTAAATTCCCGAATGTCGCGGCACGCCGCGCGCCACCGGGGACGGTTCCACTTTAACATAAAGACGGTGAGGAATAACAATCCTGATCTATTCAAGTTGTATAAATAATAAAAAGACTTCATCACTGCCATTATTAATGTTTCATTGAATGTTCACTGCGATATATTTACGTGCAGCAGACGTGTGTTGTTTGCTACGGAGCCCCTGAAGGGACATGGGTGGGAAAAAAACAATTAAGGGGAAAAGAAAATTCCACCTTGGCAAAAAAAAATGCCAGGCAAGAAAAAAAATTCCAGGCAAAAAAATGCTAAGCAAAAAAAAAAGAGAGGCAAAAAAAAATTAAGCTATTTTTAATTTTTTTAAGTTCGCGAGCTCCCGCAAAACTAGACTCTTCAGCGTTGCCGATTTAGTCCAGCAGGTGGCAGCAATGCTCCTAAAAGCTTGTTCCTTGACCGTGTAATACCGATCCAGTCCAACGGGGGTCAGTAATGCGCCTAAAGACTGACTGCCAACCGCTAAAAAATTAAAGAAAAAGAAGACGCATGGGGGGGGGGGGGATAATTATAGAGTTAATTATGTGCCATAATTTAACAAACAAACACAGTCTGCTTTGCAAAGAAAAAAAAATCAACTTTCTCACAAATGCAATGGAGCAACTTCCTCTTCCATTATATATCCAGACAGCCAGACATATTAACACTCCACTATCTTTAGGATAGAGACCTGTAGGGGAATAATACAGTTATATCAAACCACAGCTGCAATTTAATTAACTAAAAAAGCTATAAATGAACAGTAAACATACTGAATTACAGACAAAATTCTATCACAAACCAGATTGTAAAAAGTTTCATAAATTTCATGCAGTCTAATACAATGATTCCTGCATCTTACTGTATCTACACCTGGCGCTGCAACAGCTGTCTACAATGTATGATTGTACCACAGAAACAGATTATTTAAATGTAGATATGATCACTAATTATAGTTAATAATTCAATAGTTAATTAAAAAGCAGCTGTGGTTTTATATAACTGTATTATTCCCCTACAGGGCTCTATCCTAAAGATAGTGGAGTGTTAATATGTCTGGCTGTCTGGATATATAATAGACACCTCAAAACTGTTCCCCACTCATATTCCTCTGGGACATAAGGGTAAACCATATAAACACGTTGTTTGAGGTCTCGGGAGAATAGAGTAAATTGACCGATAGCGCCATCTGCTGTTTTGGAAGAGGAAGTTGCTCCATTGCATTTGTGAGAAAATTGATTTTTTTTCTTTGCAAAGCAGATTGTGTTTGTTTGTTAAATTTTGGCACATAATTAACTCCATCAAAAATAAGAAACAGTTGTATAATACAGAGATATAGAGTTTATGGACATTTGTGGGAATGAAGGTAAATATATAATATAAACAGAAATGTCACATATTTAAAGTGTTTAAAGTGACTTCATAACAGAACGTCCAGAGGGTGTGCAAATATGCTCGAAAGTAATATATTTAAAGTGACTTGTGATAGGGGTAACTGGGTAATTTAACTAATGTCCACCAGTGTGTTGTGCAGTGGACACGAGTGTAAGTGGTGCCTCGAATTTTTTTTTTTTTGCCAAGGTGGAATTTTTTTCCTCCAGAGTTTATTTTTTTTCCAGTGCTGAAGAAGACTGATTACCTGTAAATCAGGGATATATAAGACAGTAAGTGAACAGTCTGGTCTCAAAGTTGATGTGTTGGAAGCCAGAAAAATGAGCAAGTATAAAGATTTGAGCGACTTTGGTCAAGTCACGTCAAGTAGGATTTTACTGTCATTTCAATCATATAGAGTTCAGTA
Organism: Clarias gariepinus; assembly: GCF_024256425.1. Classification (NCBI taxonomy): domain Eukaryota; kingdom Metazoa; phylum Chordata; class Actinopteri; order Siluriformes; family Clariidae; genus Clarias; species Clarias gariepinus. The sequence continues at coordinate 31,486,378 of NC_071113.1, forward strand.
CACAGTGAAACAAAACAAAGTTCCTCCTGAACCAAGACAACATAAATTAACAAAACTAACTAGCTAACTAAGACACTAATTAGCTGGGAAAAACTAATTAACACCACAAATGAGTCTGGATGCGTGTCCACAAATATTTCTTTAAAAATATATATATATTTTGATAAAAAGCTCTGAAGGTGTGCGTGTATCTGACACCAAGCCGTCAGCAGCAGGTACCACACACACCTCCAGAGCTCTAGTGGAGTCCAGGCCTCGACAGGGCAGAGGTTATAGTGGCACAAGTGAAAATACACAATATTAAGCAGGTGGTGTTAACTTTTTAAACACTCTTCTGCATTCGGTTCTTTTGGGTTTTTGATCAATGTGTAATTTGTATGATTTTGTATTTGTATGATTGTTTAGATAAGATTCATAAACACTTATCATTGCACAGGGTTTAGTATGAACAGCATGTCTTCCCCACATTAACAGTTTCTATAGTATTCTACTCAAAACTGCAAGATCTTCATCATCCTATTTAGACTAACTATTTACTGCTGCTCCTCCTAATAACAACACTAGGGCAGCGGGGTGCTGATTTGGGCGGGACTCAAATCTTACCTCTGTGGCTTGCATTTCTCCATCATGGTGGGTTTCCTCCTGGTTCTCCGGTTTTCTTCCACAGGCCAAATGCTCTGCAGGCTGATTGGCATTCCTGTATGATTATTACGTGTGTGAATTGGTGTGTGCTTGCACTGGGTTGGTGACCCATTCAGTGTAACTCTGCCTTGTGCCTGACCATATATGGACTGTCATCATGGCCAGGACACACACTTGTTCCTTCAGTGGAACACATTCAGTGTAAAGTTACACAACATCTTCACTTCTCCAAATTTAAAGTGCACAGGATTCATCAATCTGTTTCTGATCATTGTGAAAGACGCAAGATTTCAGAAGGTACCTTATCACATAGCTTTAAGCAGCGTCACAGACTGGCGGGACATAGTCAGACATCTTTTCTGGGTTTCAGCTGATCAGAATCCACTCTGAATCAGAATCAATCACTCATAACTTAGTTATTTATTTCAAGTACAATGCGATGATGAGACTCTTAGCCACAGTAAAACATTTGAACGGTTCAAACGTTTTAATGAAGGCTGTACATCCATGAATGATGATCTCGGCTGATTTGGCTCAGAGCCATTTAAGGAGTTCCTGGGAGGCCAGTGTGAAGCAGGCAGCCCGATCATGACTTTGGCGTACTAAGAGAACTTTCTACCTTGATGGTGTCCAAGCACTAGTGAGACACTGTGATAAGTGCATTAGTGTATCAGGGGATTATATAGAGACATAAAGGGAGTTCTGTACAATCAAAAGTCCTGCTTTCACTTGAACACCCCTCATACCTTGACTTTAACATCACTCTTGTATTATCCTGTTTTTTTTGAGGGTCTGTTAATGGTGTGAAACACAGATCAGCATGTGGATGTGTTATTCTACTGATCTTCATCATGAGTGTGTTTCATCATAAACACAAACACACGTAAGAACAGCTGACTTTATTGTTGTTGGGAATACAAAATCAAATCATGAACATAACATTTACTTTCTATTTATGCAGAAATATTTATTATAATGGCATGTGAAGGTAGAAAATAAATCCATAAATACAAACATTTCTATGATGCGCATGAGATGTAAACATTTTGTACAATCTGAATGCAGTACATCGGAATGAATCCGTTTTAACATCGTGCTGTAAGAAGTAAACTTCACTTACATGTAACTAAAATTTTTTAATGATCAGGCTCGTTGTTTTTGGTACTTAATTAAGGTTAGAAGATTAGATGATCGTGCACATGGCCGCCATTTCTTGCAGTCGTGAGTTTAATCATCTGTTTGGTCTGTTCAGTTTGGCAAGAACCCCGTCTCTGAAGTTTATAACCAGGTCTAAATAACTGGAATTAGAGAACCAACTGGAGAACAGACTTTTACACAAAAACTGTCAATCAAAGGTTCCTCAAGGGTTCTTCAAATGTTTAACACTTTTAGCTGGAGGGAGAGGAAAAAAAGACATCTGTTTGAGGGTTCTCACTTAAAGGTGAGATAAACTGAGAAACTCAATCAGGTTTGTGATGGGACTTTATGACAACCTGAATGAACATGGCCTTTACTCACAACTCAAATACGAATGATTGAAAGCTTTAAAAGGATGCATGTTTGATGTCAAAACAAAGGAAAAAAAATTCTAAAAGGTTCTTTCTTATAAATAGGCTGTACACTGCAAAAAATGACATCTTAGCATGTGAAATATTCCTGAATCGCATCAAACAGCTATAACTTCTTGAAATAATATTAAAACAAACCATCTATGAAATTATCAAGCTTTTTTGTAATCAATGATTTTTCTAAACATTTAAACGAAAAATTCCTTGTTTTATTGGCAGATAATTTTGCTTGTTTGCAGGATTTATTTCTTAAAAGCAGCAAAATGTTCTGCCAATAGAAGAAGAACTTTTCACTTAAAATTTTAGAGAAGTTTGATTAGGAATGAGCTTAATCTCATATATGATTTGTTATAATCTTATTTTAAGAACGTGTATATAAATGTAACTATATTCAAGATATTTTCACTTGCTAAGACATACATTTTTGCAGAGTTAGCATGCGAAAAGACCATATTAGCTAGCCACGCCCACTTTATTTAAGCGTGTCATTTTAAGAAGCACAAACATTTAATTGAGTTGTGTGTAATAATCACAGCTGAAACACTCAGGCGAAAGATATTTTGTTTGTTTCACACTTGTTCACGTCTTCAGGCCAAACTGAAGAGACCGAACGAGGACGTCCTCACAGCCGCACTGCATCGTGTGGCTACACGATCATTTAGCTAACAATAATTAATATTATTAGTTTGGTCTTTTAGTTTAAACTTTATGTTTACAGTAGCAGTGCGTGTTAGTAGGGTCAGTTAGCAATATACAGTAGCGTCCCAATGTTAACAGTGGAACTCTGTAAGCAAAGATTCATTTAAAAATATTTTTACAACTTCTGATGTCCAGAGTTGTCTCATCACAGTGCTAAATATGTTAAGTAGAACGTATTAGCGGGATGCATTACACTGTTAGCTAGCAAGATTAGCTGTGTTTTAATACTGCTTAGATTAGCTAGCAGGAGGTTTTTTTTTATAAAATTAATAACTCTATTTTGTGTAAAAGTAGCACATCAGGAACAATATCTAGTTAGCTAAAGTGCACTAGTTAATCTCTGGATGAAGATAATAAACAAAGATGGATTTTTATTGAAAAACAAAAACATTGGTTAAGTTTGTTACTGTAAAGTAATTGGATGTTTGTCTGTTCAGGGCTCTATGTATTAATGGAATGTTTCACACTGTTAACTAGCATTATTTGCGTCTAAGTAATAGCTAGATAGCTAATAGGTAGTCTTTTAAAAATGTTTTACCATACAGTATGTTTATAAAATAACCTAGAATTGTCCCAGTTTCTTGTAACACCTGAATACACACTCTGAATACACACACATCAAATAAAAACTTAAATGACTACATAAAGCAATTAAAGTTTTAAATAAAAGATTTAAGCTAAATCTGTTCTTTGATAACATCCTCAGGAGGAAACTAGGGTTAGTTAGCTACATGTAATAGCTACTAACAAAATACCTGTAAGCTATTAAGTGTAGCTAGCTAACACTAGCTAGCTAGGTCATAGCCACAAATCATATTATATAAAATATTGTTTATAGTTACTAACGTAAACTTGAATTATTTCTAGTTTTCCTACTGAAAACATTAGCACATTGCTAACACAAAGCTAGCTAAACCAGTGTAACTAATACATATAATGCTTTGTATAAACCCAATAAACAGCAAATAACTTATTTATTATAGCAATTATTTCAAAATTACAAACACAAACAACTTCACTTGTGCTAGCATTGAGGTGTTAGTTAGCATGAGAGTACATAATACTAGGTGCATTTCCCTCCAGCTAAATGTTAGCTAACTAGCTAGCAGGTTAAGTTTTTGCTACTTTATTTTACAATGCAAATAGATAAAAAAAAGAATAATTAAAGTTTATGAAGCTGTTTAAAGGGTAAATCACAGAGCTAAGGCAACATCGATGTTTAGCAAGTTTGTTCTTGAGAGTTTTTAAAATTATTTTCCTATTTGTATTTGTTTTATATAAGGCATCACGTGTTTTCTACATTTGCAGATCAACGATTTTCTGAAAAATAATTCACACACTAACATTTTGAAAATAATGAAATACTGAATGTGCATTTTAAATCTAAAAAAAATATGCTAATGAAGCCTGAGGAGCTCGATGCTTACGAGCAAGTTGATGCTTATTTACACTTTATACATCTTAAAAGCGTAGCACTGGATGGAGTTTGTTTAATAAGGTTATTAGGTTAATAATTAGCCACACACAGAGGGTCAGTATTAAACCATATTGGAGTTAAGCGCTGAGTTGCTCTCCTGATGGACTGGATGCTTTATAAACATTGGAAATAGATTTAATATGACGTGCAGGTATCGTTTTGTTAACACATTATTTTATAACTTACAGACATCTAATCCAGAAAGATAAGATCAGATGTGGGTGGAGTAAGTGAGATGTTTTAGAGAGCATGGCTGATAGTCACATTTTTTTTTATTTTTATGGTTGCGTTTTTACTTTTCCTCAGATTTCATCCGCACTAACATTAAAGAATTAATTGTATATTAATAAATATAATCACTCTTTTACAAACGTGCTGAACAGAAAAGCATTAATTCAACACGGCGACAAACTGTTACACACAGGTTTTACTTTAAAAGCAGGAATCTGAGGCTAAAGGGTTAATGAAACAATAAGCCATGCTCCTTTTATATAATTACATCAGACTTAATCAGGTTGCTTTTTGTATAGATCAAGAAAATGAATCATTTTTGGCCACACTCCTTCTTTGCAATCACCCTGCTTTCAGTTCCATTCTTCATGATTGTCAAGAAAATACTAATAATTGATTGACCCTCCTTTTTGTTCAATTCCACCACCCTTAATCACATTACTGACTGCAAAAGGTCAACAGTTAGCATCTGAACATACAGTCAGGAAAAAGCTTGAGAATTCCTCATGCTGCTGTAAGAATTTGGCTATAGTGCTACGTTTTTAGATTAGTATTTAAACGAAACCCTCAGAATCAGTGCATGACTAATTAATAACTCTTGTATTTGAAATGATGTTTCATTCCTGTGATGTTGTTGTTGAGTGATGTACAGTCTGTAGATCCAACAGGCTTCCAGTAACCTGATTGGTCCTCACTTGCCTTTAATTGGAGGCCGGACTGGTACCGGATGAACACGGTGTTTGTATGAGCCAGAGTGTTTATGTGAACTTGACAGAAGGTTCCTGCAGGAACCTTCACGGATCTCAGCGTCATCTGTCAATCAAAAGTCATCACTCAGTGTCTCAGTCTACAGAGGCGTGAGCCGATAAGCAGTGCTACTTTATACTGCCATGAAGCACAAAATATTCTTGGAATGATGTTTTATAAAACCACAACACAGTGCTGCTGAATTCTGGATTCTGAATGATGAGAAAATGTTGTTTAGCTCATTATAATACATTCTCACTTCTATAGCAATAGCTCATTCACAGGGACGTCTACCGTACACACTCTGATAATAATAATCAGAATAAAACCATATACAGTGGTATCTTGGCATACGAACGCCCCACCTTAAGAATTTTTAAATTTAGCAAGAAATTTGCCTCCAAACCGAGCCAGACTTTTGCGCCTTCGTGGCAATCCAAGTAAAGTGAGTTTCTCCTTTATCTTTTGCAATTAGTGAAAAAAGCAAGAAGGAAAGGGCGCTGCTTTCAATTTGGTTTTTAAAGCAGCCCGTGCCAAGAGGAATTATAAATTAAGGTTAAGTGAGGTTTAATGTCTATTTAATAAATATTTTACTTAATTTACATGTATTTTCTAAATGTTTTGTTTTCATATGCAAAAAATATGATTATAGTGTTGGAAATTAGTAATATTTCGGGTGGCTGGAACAGACTATCTACATTTACATGATTTCCTATGGGACAATGAGTTTCACAATACAACATTTCACCTTAAGAACTCTCCCCCGGAACTAATTAAATCCGTATGCCAAGCTACCATGATGGTACAGTTAACTCTCTTAGAAGAAATGTGTGTAAGATTAGTGTAAGGAGTCTCCAGCGTCAGAGCTGTTACAGCCAGAAGTAAAGCTGGAAGTTTTCCCACATCTTCAGGACAGAGGAGTTTACACTGCGATTGCTTTTTGTTGCAATCGGAGACTAGTGAAGAGCCGAGTGTTTATAGCTGCTATATTGTAAGTGACACCAGGAACTCATTCGCTTCACCAGCATTAAATGGAAATATAGATGGATACAAAGCATGAAACTGTGTTTCTGATCAATTAAATGTGTAACTGTTGGTTTATAGCTGTGGTGTGTAAGAGGAATTAAACACTCTGGGACGTGCTGTTAGAGGAAAATAATCAGCTCCAGGGTAGCGACACTTAAACACCGCTTCATTAAACACTTTAGCACTTATTCAGGTGGGAATATTGTAACCAAGGTGTTGTATTGTTCTTGTTGTTGGGTTCTTTAAAACAATCAAAAAGCCATAACAGTGTATTTTATTTCATATTCACCTGATGCTCGTTTCATAACTGCAAAAATGCTTTTTCATTTCCAAGACTCTAGAAGCAAAATGCCAGGACACCTCGTCTAGCAGGCAGTTCCTCTCGCACATGCTCTCCGGAGGTTTTCACGAGGTTCACGGTCAGAGCTGTTCAACATGCTGTTACTGTGTTTTCCGGAAAATAAGTCTTTTCTTATTTACAATAAACTCAAATCACTTTGTGTTTTCAGTTTGATGTTTTTTTTTTACATCTTATTTTCTGATTCATTTATTGAAAATAATCTGTAATATTTAAATGGAGAGTTGTGTACTGTAGAACTGGGTGTAATGATAATCAGTAAAGAACGGTGTGTGGTGCATTTATTCATTGGTCATTTAAAAAAAAGCGATAAAATTTAGAGAAAAAATACAAATTAAAAATCAGTTTCTGGCTTCATAGTGGATTTTGATTTAAGAATATTTTTTTTCTAGGCTCTCTAGACTGTGTTCAACAGTTAAGTATCCATTAAAAATGCATTTTTTAAATCATTATTTTAGGAAATACTGTAAATTATATTTCTGTTTTAACTCACCAGGAATTTTAAAATGATAAATGAATAAACACAAAGCACACACACACTGTAAATCCTCCATTGTTTCAGCTTAAAATAATTAAAATAATTAATTATCTGTGACTTACACAGACAAAATTTGTGGAAAAATAAATTTTTTAAAAAACAATCGTGTTTTTTAAAAAATGTTTTTGGAAACTTAGAATCCGGAAAACACGATACGCTGTGAAAGAAAACCTCATGCAGAGAGTGCAGAGTCCAGCAAACCAAACCAAACCGTGAAAGCACTAAATGCTAGAGTGGCTTAGCATTTAGCGAGATTAGCATTTAGCATGACTAGCATTTAGCAATTCAAACCCAGGAGTGAGCTTCCTGATGCAATCACAGGAACCAAAGTGTGACTTTTATGCTTCCAGGAGAAAAAACAAAGTGCTAAAGATGAGCCACTGCCTTTGGACGGAGTGCATCTGTTAGCTTGTATTCCTCTCAGAACCGAATGCCGTATCAGCACAGGGCTTCCATGCATGTGTGTGTGTGTGTGTGTGTGTGTGTGTTCATACCTGCGACCACACAACTCATCCACGGTGCACTTTGGAGAAAAGAAACTCAGTGAGAACTCAAGTTCTATTTGTCCGTCTTCACTCTGTACATTAATAAAGTTCCTAATCTGTGTGGAACCTTCATTTCTCTGGTTCTTGTGCTGATGTGTTTCCTGATACCAGGAGAACATCATTATGTGTGTTTGAGTGTCGTTCAGCTCCTTTAGTTTTAACACACACCTACTGTATGTTCTGCTGAGGAACTAAAATCAGGTGTGTTCTAGAGCGGGAAACACAGGAACACTCAGACGGTTCTACACCTTCAGGGCATAAAGCAACGTTCCTCATGGTTTTAGCTTTGGGTTTCAGGGTCGTTACACTAGAGCCCTTTTCTTTATGCTATATTAATTAATTCATTCTAATTAGTCTTATGGAGAAACAAAATAAAAAGCAACAATGAGAAGTGAATCAGTGCTGCAATAACGCTCTGCTCGTGGCTTTAATACAGAAAAAGCTCATTTTATTAGGATTACTGTGACTATTATTGAGAGTATATCATTTATTTCATTGTAATATCTGTAAGGTTCTCCTTTTACATGATTTATAATATCCCAAAAAAACAAAAACAAAAAAAAAGATCAGTACTTTGGTCCAGGAGTTGTAATAAACACACAGGAATATCAACAAATGGTTCTTACAGCTTAGAACATTTACAGCTTACATTGGAAACATTTTACTGTCATTTAGAGACAAAATACTTCAAAATACTGAAGTGAACATTGGGAGGAGGGAGAGGGCTGCGGGTTCGGGCAGAGCGGTGAAGTGAGAAGGAGAAAAGTCATGTGTAAGTGTGGAAGTCCACTTACTAACCATAGACACAGTCCACATTCGCTCAGCAACTGTTAAAACATAAACAGGCTGCTTTAATGAGGCGTGCTTCACTCATTCACAATCTATAATCACACACGTGTGTGTGTGTGTGTGTGTGTGTGTTTATCAGACCCTTAACATCAGTCACTTGTGAAACAGATAAAGTGGGTTTCAGCATCAGGAACGTTCAGAGTCTGAGCACGATACTGATGATGCAGGAATGGAGTTGAATTGTGTTTCTCATGCACACACACACACACACACACACACAGACACACACACACACACATACACACACAGCATTCTTCCCATGAACCAGTGACTCTAGGGCTCGTGATACACCGCTCACTTTAGCAGGCAACATTAGGAAATTGAAGATTATTTAAAAGAATTTTTTTTCTTTGCTGCCGTCAGTTTCAACATTTTTTTTTTCTGTTTTAATGGTGCTGACAATTTTGATGTTCAAAATACTCTAGAACCCTGAAGGGTCATCGGTTGGCCCTCTGGTTCTACGGAGAACCCTACAAAATGGAACAGTGGAACAGTAAATGGAACCAGGAACAGTGTCGAACATAACTGTTTTTCCAGGACCTTTAACTGTTCTCATGCATGGTTCTGATTAGAGTTCCTGACTAGAGCTCCATTATCATAGGTTCTGATCGGATGGATGGATGGTTCTGCCAATGAGCCACCCGGCATATTGGGCTTCAGATATACAGTACGTCCACTGTGGCAGTTATTTACAGGGTCAGGTTGCTCTCGCGATGCCCGATTGTATCTGAGCACTTGGGGGTGAAAGGTCAAGGGTCCAACAATGACATATAATATGTGATTAACGTTCTTAATTAGAGTTCCTGATTGGAGTTCCTGATTGGAGTTCCTGATTAGAATTGCTGATTAAAGTTCTTTATGGGAGTTCCTGATTTAAGGCAACATTACTCCCTAAAAGCTTGCCAGTGTCTCATGAGCAGGAGAGGGTGGTGGAACCTAAGCCGTGTTCCTCACACAAGGAGAAATGAGAATGAGGTCCATGTGGACGTTAACGCAGTAAAAGTCTTCAGTGGTTCTGTCAGTTCTGCTCCTTTATAACTTTACACACTTCACATCTCCATCATGACTCCACTCATCCCTACACTTAACATCTGTAATTGCATTGTGTGTGTGTGCGGGTGGGTGTGGGTGTGTGTGGTAGAACACTAGGTTAAAACCTAAAAAATCTAACATTATGTGAGTATCTCCATCATGTCTGGCTCCTGCTGCAGATGAGAGGAACATCTGGATTCATCCTAAAATCTATCAGACTTCAGTTCTGGATTTTATTGAACATTATTAAAGACATTTCTCTCATCTACATTTCTACACAGTTTAACACTGTATGTTTCTTCCCTAGACTTCTCTATAAATAAAAATGTGTCTTTGGGTAAATCACTACTGCCACGCCCCTGAATCCTGGCTCACGATTGGTTGGATGTTTCTGTGAGCAAAATGTACTGGGACTGACATAAACTTCAGATGGAATGCGATTACACACAAAGATCATCAGTGTTAAACACAGAAACACTTTCTATAAAAACCAAACCAATTTTAGTGACATTTTTGTTACTGTTAATTAAATGTATTAATATTAATAATAATAATAATAATAATAATAAAGACAGGAGTGTATAAAGCCACTGTTTCAGCTAAACAAGTTTGTTCTATTTGCAATTTCTGCTTTAATTGTGGGTGTGTCTGTATTTAAATAAGTACATTGTAAACACTGTGAAATCAAGTTATCCCTTTTCTATGTGATGTGGAGTGAACGCACCCTCGCAGCTGATTGATTTTAGTTTCTTTCATGTTTCCTTTTAAACACAGCGTATGAATTTCTGCTTACTACTTGGTGCTTATTCCCTCCCCAAAACACACACACACACACACACGCAGGCAGGTTGGTCAGGCTGCCTAAAGGAGCAGAATTCAGAAACACTGAACTTCTCAACTTTAAAGACATACACTCTTCGTAACCGTGTGAAAACCATGTGTGACTGTTGCTATGGCAATGTTTAAGAAAGGAGTCTCCAGTGTCAGCACGAGTGAATGGTTGAGGACAGAAAAAGGCAAGTCAGTGATTTAATGAGGATGTTCATGAACACGTCCATGTCACTGTGTTTATAAGATGCTTAAAGTGCAGTTTCAGTGCAAAATGGTCTCTGTTTCCATAGCAACCCAATTAGTTTTATAGCAAACACAAACAAATACAAAGAAAAAAAACAACAACAAAAATATCAACATGGGGGAGTGTGTATGTAAAGATCTGAGGCGAATGGCACGTCCATACTGAAGAACTCTTTACACACACGTGCGCGCGGACAAACACTCGCATACACACAGGCACTGATTTCATTCAAATGTCATAAATGTCTCTTTCAGGGTGACGTGTCTTTTAATTAACTGCTGTTATGTTAAATATTCTTTACAGAAGCGACAGGATGATGTCATCAAAAAGCGCCACCAGTCACGTCTGAAACCACACACAGCTGCACTGGGCAGTAAGTGACCTTCACAAGATCACAGGGTTTCATACGCAAGCCATAAGCAGCCATCATAAGGCTTTACCTGTTACCATGGCAACATGACAAGATCAGGGTCTTTAGCCGTTTATGCTAAGCGTAGCTAGCGTACTGAGCTTTTTATACATTTTTTATTCCTGCCACAGGGAGACTTTTACTGTTACCATGACAACCAGCCACCATGTGTAGCTACCATCTCTCAGTTTCTCACACCGTCGTGTTTAATGTTCATTTTGATGCTAAGTGTACCGAGTGTCATCGCAGAAGCTTTTTCACTGGTGATTTAACGACACATCTGAGGTAAAAGTGGACCCTCTGGATGGTTCTGTCTCGTTTCCATGGCGACCGTGCGTGTATATGTGTGCATAAAATACTTTACGCTATATCACAGCTAGCTACACTGTTAACTTTAACGTTTAGTCAGACTGTGCTTGGCGGCTATGTTTCCCTGTTGCTTAGCAACAATGTTCTCATAACGTTTGTCAAAAAAAGTCTAATTTAAATAAATAATTATTATTTTTTTATTTTATATTTTTTATATAACTCAAAATATTTTATTAGTTTCAAAGCAGACACAAACAAAAGTAAATATAACTACTTATTTTCCCTATGTTGTTTTTTTTTCTGTATAGTAAACATTCTGCATGTTGATTTTTAAGATTAAAACACTTTTATCTCTAATATCTGAGAAATAATTTTCAGTTTATTTCTGCAGCTTCACTTCACCACCAGGGGGCAGCAAAGTGTACTTTTAAAGGCAGTGTACTTATTATGGCCAATTTCTTCTGTAAATAAATGGCTCAGTGCAGGAGTGTGTGGTTTTAAACGCGACACTGTGGTTTAGTCGAGGCGGTGTTTTGCTCACACTTCCCCCTGAAACACAGAAAGCGATACCGAGGCCTTATTTCTGATGTTTCTATATTTAAATTCCAAACAGATGGATGGAAACAACACTGCAGAGAGAATGAACGACAGAGAGAGAGAGAGAGAGAGAGAGAGAGAGAGACAGACAGACAGAGAGACAGACAGAGAGAGAGAGAGAGACAGAGAGAAAGTGTGTTAAAGGGGAACGTACTTGGGTTTGTCTCGTGGCTCTCGGCTCTTGGTGTGTTTGGTGCTGATAGAGTGCACAGATGAGCTTTTTTTACTGGACGAGTGTGAGGAGTGTGAGGAGTGTGAGAGCGTGGAGCGGCACTGAGCCGCGTTGTGATCGAACTGCATTAAACAGAAGATCAGGTCTGTGGGGACCAGCTCGAACTCGTACGGAGGATTGGTGATCACGTAGCTGAGAGACACACACACACACACACACACAAACAAAGAGTAATTAATTAATAAAAAAAAGTCATAATTTCACTCTTAAAAAGGTTCCCTTCATCATTTGGGGTTCCTCTGCTCGGTCACTCAGGGAGAATCTTCTACACCAGACAGTGTGTAAACAACAATAACAACAACCCTATTAGGAAATAACGCAACATTAAACGTATAGACCTAAAGGTATGGTCTGGGATTTTTCCTGTCTGGTGTAAGTCACAGTAGAGGTGTGTATAAGTGGATTACAGCAGGTGCTGGTGGTTGTAAGTTTCTCTGCTCAGGTGTCAAACTTCACGCTCAGCACGGAGAGCAGGAACACTTCTCACCACTAAGACCTCCTGTACTGTAATGTACTCATAAGCTCCTCCCCTTTAAGACAAACCTGAACCATACCTAGGAGTAGCAACATTTACTGATGACTGATCTAATAACGAAGATCATCTGATATATAACAGGGTGAAGACTGGTAAAGGGGCGCTTTATAAAAATCTTTATAAAAAGCTAAAAATCTCCTTTATAATGTTTTAAAGATAAACAGAATAAATATTAAGTGTCCCATGATATCAATATATTTACTCCACTGTATAATAGAACACAACGTCATTATGATTATTCAGAAACATACATCCTTTAAGGTTTTGATTAAAAGGAACTTTATACCATGTGTTCTATTCTGAAGTGATGAATTACATCATAATTAAATCTACTCATTCTCCTGTTATAAAACAACACTAACTCAGAGATAAGATTCAACTTTTATAATTCATGTGGCAGATTTAGTGCTTTTTTAACTTATTAGCGAAGAAGTTTTGATAATTTTATGTTTTAAGTAATTCAGGTGTACTGTGTTTATTTTAATCATGTAATAAATTACTAGAAGCATTTGATGGTGTTGATTATTGATTTATTTTTTTTAAAGAAGTGCGTGCAGAGGAGGGACACATACTGTATCTGTTGCGAAAGTGTGTGTGTGTGTGAGAGAGAGAGATGTGTGATTTTCATTTAAATTTTATACAAATTAGCCACGACACTGTTAAGACATGGGAAATCTAAAAAATCTAATGGTGCATGAGGTCCAAGCTGTTGTCAGTTCGTCACTCACCCCCGCGAATCCAACCTGCAGTTAGTTCCCTTCTACTTCTAAAGTTTTAGGCAACCAAGTGCGCCTGGAAAGAAATATTTGCCAAAAGGCTTAAAATGGCTTTTATCTCATTTTGCTGTGAAAATGTTCACATGTGTATATTGTGCGCTACAGTAAGTGGACATGATATAAGGAGATCCTATTTCATATTAATGAACTCAAAACTGTCCACATGATCCCGAGACAGATCAGGACATCAGGACTTCCAACGTCGAATGTATCTACATTCTTTAACATAAGACAACATTAAACCACATAGAATAAAATATCAGACTATTAAACCTGTTTCTAGACGTATTTGATTCAATTTAGTTGTTGTTGACCATTTGTAAGCTTTTCTGTTATTGTGTGAACGTCCTCACGCCTCTACACCCACGGAAACGGCCGTGTAACCTGTAACCATCCACTTCAGAACAGAACACACTCTGTATTACAGCTTTACACACACGCACGCGTATACAGAACTCCAGCTCGTACCCGAGTGTGAAGGTAAACTGGTGTGAGTGTGTAGGACTCACCGTTTGGTGCACTGGCTCGGAGCGCTCAGGTGAGCGTCTCTTAAACGGTAAATCCCAAAACACAGCATGTTGTAGGTCTTTAACGCTTTACAGAACAAATCACCATAACACCCACCTTCCTGTAAACAAGCACCACGACACACACACACACACACACACACAATGATACTGCACCCCTGTAAACTGTGTGCGTGTGTGCGTGCGTGTGTGTGCGCGTGTGCAGCCTCACCCCCAGCTGGGCGAACGGTCCATCGTACAGGGCGAGCTGTGCCACTCGACACCGGTCTCTGTTGGCGAGTGTGTGTGTGTCGCTGTATCCACCGCGCAGTGCGTTCTCCTCCGCGAGCAGACCCTCAAGCTCGGGAGTGGCTCCGCCCGTCACTAACGTCCTTATTAACGTCAGGATATTGTCGTTAAAGTACGTCTGAACAAACAAGAACACACAGCATATTAGCACACCGTCGTACAAGCGCTAGCTAGCTAACTCTTAGCTTCTACTCTTACGTTGGCCAAGTTGTTCTAGGGGTCTGCGCATCATGGTTGCCTAGCAACAACGCTCTGGAGATCAGGGGTTCAGGTTCAGGGGAGCTGGAGTGTGTGTGTGTGTGTGTGTGTGTGTGTGTGTGTACTCACAGCACTCATCAGGGAGTCGAGCACACTGACAGCAAACGCGGTTCCACAAGCGAAGGGCTGTGTGAGGTAGAGCTCAGTGTCCGGGTCATCATCATCATCCTGATCCAGGAACTGAACATTGGAGTCGTTTACTAAAACACACACACACACACACACACACACACACACAACAGTGACTGTTAATGTATTGTGTGTATGTATTTATGTCATTCTTGGCAAAACATGTTTTTAGTTTAAATTGATTTTTGTTATTTCTAAACTTTAATATATAGTTGAACAGTGAGTTGTGGGTATCGAACCCTGTTGTGTAACTTTCTTTTACACATGACAAACTTTTTAGTGCTTTACAGGGTTTTTGTCAACACTGTTAGAAATTAAATTATATTTATAACATAGATTTAGTCTAATAATCAAGTGATGTTTTTGTAACTGTAATGATTAAATAAAGAAATAGCATTTAATTAGGATATAAACTGGCTTTCTCTAAGTTATTACAAAAAATCTATCCTTGCTTTTTTACCTTAGAAACAGTAAAGTAGTAATCCTATTAATAAAATCTTCCTTAATGTTAAGAAATGTAATATTTCGTTAGAAATACACTATTGTGTATTACAATTTAATAAAAAAAAAATAAATGTTTAAAAACTCAAGAAAACTGCCAGACATGTTGGAATCTGCTTCCATTAGGGCAGAGGCGTACTGTACATCACCGACAATAACGCTAAACAGCATCATCGCCTTTTACATCCCACCGTAATCGTCTTACAGGCCCTGAATTCCCGCACTGAATGTAACAGTAGGCAGCGTCGTCTGCAGTGAACCCCCCGAGTGGCGCAGCGGTAAAGCGCTCGCCCCATCACCCTCAGACCGCTGTTGGATTCCCGGGTGATGCTGTAGCCTCCCGCAGCCGGGGGCCTGGAGAGAGCTGATTGGCCGAGCTCTCTCAGCAGGATGGGATCAGAGGTACTTTGTGCTCTCACATCAATCACGACTCTACAGCCGCCTGTGAGCTCACACGAGGAGAAGGAGCACGTATATCGCTGTCCTCCGAGTGTGTTACACCACCAAAAAAAGACGCGGCCGGCTGCAAATTGCCCGTAGTGTGTGAAGGTATGTGAAGGTGTGTGCCGTTTTAAAGCAATAAATCATGCTTTAAACAATAAAATAATATTAACAGAAAATTAACAATGTATTAATGTTTTGCTGAGGAAAATATAAAAAGTATTTTATGTAGTGAAATAAAATGAATGAATAAATTTGTCAAGTCAAGTCAAGTCGCTTTTATTGTCACATCACGTTACTGGTACACTGGTACCGTACACGTGAGTGAAATTCTTACGTGCAAGCTACACAAGCAATAGTGGTGTACAATTATAAGAATAAATATACATATGGATAATACAGTAGTAAAATATTGTGCAAGTGTTATTTAAAAATATATATATATATAATAAAAAAAGTGAGCATAAGTATACACATATACACATACAGAATATACACACATATACACGTCTATGTATATATATACACATACATATGTATACATATATCTACATATGCACATACACACATATGCAAACATGTATATACCCATACACACACGATTGTGGGAGTGTTTACTTGTGTATAATGTATAAGGAATGTCCGCAATGAATGTTGTGCAAAAAGGCAATTATGTGCAGTATGGAGTGAATAAAGTGGCTTAGTGACTGTAAAGTGACATTGTGAAAGTGACAAGTGGAGACCTATTGGTCAGTGTTCAGTAGTCTGATGGCCTGATGATAGAAGCTGTCCCTCAGCCTGCTGGTTCGGGAAGCTCACCTCCAATTATCCTTTCGGAACACCGCACCACTCTCTGCAAAGCTTTGCGGTTGTAGGCGGTGCTGTTGCCGTACCAGGTCGTGATGGATCCAGCGAGGATGCTCTCGATGGCACAACGGTAGAAGGACCTAAGTATGCGGGGGCTCATGCCAAATCTTTTTAGTCTCCTGAGAAAGAAGAGTCACTGCTGCGCCTTCTTCACTGTTTTGTCATTTGAGATCCTCTGCTATTTGGACACCCAGGAAGCGGAAGCTGCTCACTCTCTCCACAGCAGCGCTGTTGATGATGATGGGGAAATGTGCACCCCTACACCTCCGGAAGTCCACTATCAACTCTTTGGTCTTTCCGACATTGAGGGAGAGATGATTCTCCTGGCACCAATGTGTCAGGGCACTGACCTCATCCCTGTATGCCGTCTCATCACCGTTGGTGATAAGACCCACCACTGTTGTGTCGTCCGCAAACTTCACAACGATGTTGGAGCTGCTAGTGGCCGTGCAGTCGTATGTGTAGAGTGAGTACAGTAGAGGGCTCAGTACACACCCTTGTGGAGCACCCGTGTTCATTGTGACGGGGGATGAGGTGATACTGCCCAGTCTGACCATCTGGCGTCTGTCGGACAGGAAGTTGAGAACCCAGCTGCGGAAAGAGCTGCTCAATCCTAGATCTTGTAGTTTCCTGTCCAGCTTTGAGGGAACGATGGTGTTGAAGGCAGAGCTATAATCTACTAGCAGCATTCTCACATACGTATTTTTCTTCTCCAGGTGGGTGAGGGCAGTATGTAAAGTCAGGGCTATGGCGTCATCAGTGGACCTGTTGTGGCGGTATGCAAATTGTAGAGGGTCCAGTGAGTCCAGCAGCGCAGAGCAGATGAAGTTCCTGACCAGCCTTTCAAAGCATTTGCTCACGATGGGGGTCAGGGCTACTGGTCGCCAGTCGTTCAGGGATGTGATGGTGGAGGATTTGGGTACAGGAACGATGGTGGCCATCTTGAAGCAGGCTGGGACTACAGACAGAGAGAGGGAGAGGTTGAAGATGTTCATGAACACTCCAGCCAGCTGAGCCGCGCATGATTTAAGGACACGGCCGGGGATTCCGTCAGGACCAGCGGCTTTGCGTGCGTTTACCTGTCTGAAGCACTTCCTTACATCCTCTTCAGACACCGTGTGTGCACTGACGTCGTCCATGATGCGTTCGCTGTGCAGTCTCGTGTTGTTTCCTGTGTCGAATCTAGCGTAAAATACGTTTAGATCCTCACACATAGAGGCCGTGGTCTGCGGTGTGCTGGTTTTCTCTCTGAAGTCCATAATTGTATTCGGTCCCTGCCACATTCTTCCAGGATCATCAAATTGTTGTTCCACTTTGTCCCTGTACTCTGTACTTAATAGTCTTCCGAAGTTGATAGGTGGCGTGTTTATATTCCAATGTGTTAGCAGAGGCAAAGGCAGAGTTCCGTGCTGCCAGTGCCATGCGAACATCACTGTTTATCCATGGTTTCTGGTTTGGATAAATTTTTACTGTTTTGGATGGAACAACGTCATCTACACATTTTCTGATAAATCCACAGACTGAGTCTGCGTATTCATTAATGCTGTCTGCAGCCATTCGAAACATTTCCCAGTCCACGTGATCAAAACAAATCAAATCAAATCAAATCAATTTTATTTGTATAGCGCTTTTAGCAATTTTCATTGCCGCAAAGCAGCTTTACATAGTCAAAAGAATTATTTAGGTTTGTATGAAATGTGAATTTGTATGAATCAAAATGGTCAGTTTGTCCCTGGAGAGCAAGCCGAGGGCGACAGTGGCAAGGAAAAACTCCCTGAGATGGTAAGAGGAAGAAACCTTGAGAGGAACCAGACTCAACAGGGAACCCATCCTCATTTGGGTGAAACAAAAAGCAGTAAATGATCTGCATTTATACAGTGTGTAGGGTGGGAGGCAGTTCAGCTATAATAGCTGTTGTTAATTGATGTTAATATGGAGTCCAGGTAGTTATTGAAGACCCAGGTAGACTTGTAAGAAGTTCCAGTCATGAACTATCGAACTGTCAAGTCCCCAGAGAAACAGTTGCCAACACCAGTCAAGGCCAGAACCATTTTCTAGGTAGAGAGAATCATTCCCAGACACCAGACGCATCCCAGAGAGACACACGGGGCATCCATGTGACGAGATCTTCAGCCAGAAGCGGGGCACCAGGATGGGTCAGACAGGTCCGGAGGGCAGAGGGAGTCTGGATCACTGGCAGCTCAGGAACGACATGTGTAGCTCGACAGAGAGAGAGAGAAAGAGTGAAAGGGGGGGACAGGAGGAGAGAGGAAAAAGAAAGAGGGGGGGAAAGAGAAGAAGAGGAGAGATGGCAGTTAGGTATGGTCACAGTCACACCCTCACCGTCAGCAAACCTGAGTGATCAATGAGAGTGAGGAGGACAGCATCCAAACATACCAGTTCACCATAATACTCTACGTCCATGAGTCCCCCAGATCTGCTCCTTTACCTATGGCTAATCTATTTATAAAAATGCTCGGCTAAATAAATAGGTTTTTAGCCTGGACTTAAACACTGAGACTGTGTCTGAGTCCCGAACACTATTTGGAAGACTATTCCATAACTTTGGGGCTTTGTAAGAAAAAGCTCTGCCCCCAGCTGTATTTTTCATAATACGCGGTACTGACAAGCAGCCTGCATCCTTTGATCGAAGTAGGCGTGGCGGATCGTAAGACACTAGCAGTTCGCTCAGGTACTGCGGCGCGAGACCATTTAATGCTTTATATGTCAAGAGTAGTATTTTAAAATCAATGCGAAATTTCACAGGGAGCCAATGGAGTGAAGATAAGATAGGGGTGATGTGCTCATATCTTCTGGTTCTGGTGAGGACTCTCGCTGCTGCATTCTGGACTAGCTGAAGCTTATTTATGCATCTAGCTGAACAACCAGACAGTAAGGCATTACAATAGTCCAACCTAGAGGTGATAAAAGCATGAACTAGTTTTTCTGCGTCGTTTAGCGACAATAAATTTCTTATTCTGGCAATATTTCTAAAGTGAAAGAATGCTATCCTGGTAATATTATCTACATGTGCTTCAAATGAAAGGCTGGAATCAATAATCACACCAAGGTCTTTCACTGTTGCATTTGATGGAACAGAAAGGCCATCTAAAGTTACGGTATGATCTAAAATTTTACTCCTAGCTGTATGCGGTCCTATGACTAGAACTTCTGTCTTATCCGGATTTAGCAGAAGGAAGTTAGTTAGCATCCAATTTCTTATGTCCTGCACACATTGCTCAATTTTAGTAAGCTGTTTTTTCTCATCAGGTTTTGCTGAGACATATAACTGTGTATCATCAGCATAACAATGAAAACTAATACCATGCTTACGGATTATGTTGCCCAGAGGAAGCATGTAAAGGGAAAAAAGCAGTGGACCTAAAACTGAACCCTGCGGAACGCCAAACTCCACTAGAGAACATGCAGAATAATCACCATTTAAGTCTACATACTGATAACGTCCTACATACTACAAAACAGTCCTGTAACATGGAATCTGATTGGTCTGACCAACAGTGCACCGCCCTTAGGGTTGGAGCTTCCTGTTTCAGCTTCTGCCTATAGGCAGGCAGAAGCAGAATGGAGCGATGATCTGATTGGCCGAAAGGGGCGCGGGGGGAGGGTTTGTACGCATTCCGGAAGGCCGCTCTCCTCGTGTGTTGAACTGAATGTGTTGATGGAGTTTTGGTAAAACTTTCCTTAAGTTGGCTTTGTTAAAGTCTCCATTCGTAATAAACACTGCCTCTGGGTGCGCGGTTTCCTGACTGCTGATCGCGCTGTACAGTTCCCCGTGTGCTCGGTCAGTGTCGGCTTGTGGGGGAATATAAACAGCCGTAATAATGACTGCTGAAAATTCCCTCGGTAGCCAGAATGGACGGCACATAAGCATCAGAAACTCCAGGTCCGGTGAGCAAAAAGACTTTATCGGGTGCACGTTTGCATAATCACACCAGGAGTTGTTAACACGCCGCCGCCTTTGCTTTTCCCAGTTAGCTCCCGCGACCTGTCTGCGCGGTGCACGGAGAATCCTGGTAGCTAAATCGCGGAGTCCGGTATCTTGTCCGACAACCAGGTTTCTGTAAGGCAGATCACGCAGCAGTCCCGCGTCTCCCGCTGGAAGGAGATTCGTGCCCGAAGTTCACAAAGCTTGTTCTCCTGAGACTGTACGTTTGCTAGTAATAAGCTGGGGAGCGGTGGTCTCAGTCGAACCAAAACGCCGGATCTTCTACCTCTACGCCGGCGTTTGCAGGTTCCAGGGATCCAGGACAAAGGCGTCTCGGACGAGATGAATGGGGGATTTGTGAATGGAGGATCTGTGTTCCAAAACTTGAACTACCTTTTAAAAAAGGTAAGAAAGTCCTGCTCTTATATCCAGTAATGTTTGGCGGTCGTAAACAAAAAGACATAACGTGTTACTAGTAATAAAATAAAATAAAAATAGAATTAGATACCAAAAACCACTATTGCTTGAGGGAGCTCGCGACGAGGCAGCCATACTTGGCGCCATCTTGTCAACACTGTCACACAATACGTCACCACCATCAGTTGAATTTCCTCACCGTGTTCTGAAGCTGGATAGATTCTGAAATGTCTGTGAGAACCAGCATGTTTTTGCATAATTTGCCAGATGCATACTTAATTTGCTTAAAATTAATTAATTTAAAAAAAAAAATACTGCAAAGTGGATGCAGTGCGGTTCTTAAGCCCGGATGGGAGGGTGGCGTCAGGAAGGGCATCCGGCGTGAAAACAACCTGTGCCAAGTTGTTGTGCGGACCGTTGACCACAAGATTGCCTGACTTTATTTATTTATTTATTTATTTTTAAATGTCTGATTGTGTTGACAGAAACTCAATTTCAGGAAATTAGAAATTTAATTAATGTTTTTTATTAACAGCCATTAATTAATTTACATACTTATTTAACTTAACATGCAATAAGTGTTTTTATTTTCATATATTTTAATCAGTTTTACAATCAAATAAAACTTAGTAGAATTGAAAAAGAACTATTTTTAAGCTGAGTTGATTCATAATATTATGTGCTGGACATGTTTTGTTTCAGTTCTTAAGAATGATGTACAGTATGGATGGAACTGTGTGGTTGGGTTATTGTGTTTGTAAGTACAGTGTGTGTGTGTGTGTGTGTGTGTGTGTGTGTGTTACCCAATTCGGTGATCATTGGTATGTTGGTTCCACAGCTCTTGTCCTGTCTCACACACACTGCGTTCAGCAGCCTGTCTGATTTAGCTAACGACAGGAAACACACAGCGACTTTAGTACGGACACACACACACACACACACTTTTTTGTGTGTATTGAGCTCAGTGATGATGAGAATGTAAGTTTCTATGCTGACAGAGAAGTGTGTGTGTGTGTGTGTGTGTGTGTACCGAGCTCAGTGATGATGGGGATGTTAGCTCCAGTGGTGATGGACGTTTGTCGCTCCAGACCATGAACAGGACTGTTTTCCGGAGACGAGCGGTCCATGCCAGGGGGAGTAAAGCCTGGACACACACACACACACACACACACACACACACACACAGAGGGAGAGATATTACAGTGTGGAATAGGTCAATATAAGCTAGTGTTTTAGCTTCAGTCAGCTCCACAGCTCCACCCTCAGGAGGAAACCCTCATGTGCATGTGTTTGTTATTTATTTACATTACATTTAGATGAGATAAGATCTTCACACCACCTCCCCGATGTTTCATCTCTAATTCCCACTAAGTGACAATTCTGGGCTCTGAGGAGATGTACACGTACTGAAGATTGATCTGGCCTTTTTACCTTTAGTTGTGTGTGTGTGTGTGTGCGTACCCTGTGAGTTGGCCTGTAGAAGGCCTATACTGTCATCAAACTGCATGGATTTGATGTTGAGCGAGGCGAGGATACACTCTTTATCCTGCAGAGACGCATCATCGATGTTGTTCTGATTGGCCGACAGGATCACACACATGTCACACAGGTTAATGTTGACAGCTCTCAGATCTGCCCTGCTGAGAGGAGTGCCCTGCACACACACACACACACACACACACACACACAAAGTGATGATCTTGTAAAGTGTGATGGATGTATATTATTTCCGTGAGCTGAGTCGGTCCACGCAGGGACTCACGGGTAAAATGGAGACTTTAGGGAAGTTGTGTAGAGTCTCCCACTCCCTCTTTAAATACTCCAGTGATCCCACAAACACGATGTGTTTCAGCTCATGGTAGTGGAAGTTACTCGCTCTGAGAGGCATCACAAGGTTCCTCAGACCCACCACGGCTGACTTCGCATCGCCGAAAATACACACTACCACGTGACCGCTTAGAACCGTCATGGCTGCCTCGCTACGGGTCTGAGGACAAAAAACAACAACATACAACAATGTACTTTTACTAAAAGTAAAGAAAATAATAATTACTGTGTTGATATACTGTACAGCTAGAATGTATGAGAACAACTAGAATCTGGAATATAATGTTCAATACATAAGCACATCATATGGGTGTGATGGTCAGGGGTGCACATACTTTTGGTCATACACTACTAAGACGAACTATAATTATATTATAGTTATATAATAATATTATAATTATAATTTTAAAGCTATGTATGTAGCTCCTTTTGCTCTGCTTTTTTCCGTTGCGTCCTCTGAGATTCTCTATATTGACATTCACTCTCACTCACCAGGATGACCTTCTCAATGTCTCTGGATGGACACCAGTGGAACATCCCGGTGGAGTCGTACCTCTTTACATTATCGGCCATCGTCTCCATCTGATCATGGCTGGGGATCAGCACAGGGTCATGTCTGCACATGGACAAGAGTGCCAGATTAACGTGCAGAACAAACCAACAACTCAAAATAAGAACGATTTTTAGTGGTTGGATTCTGACCAATCCCACCTGCTCCGAAAAGAATTCTGACCAATCCCACCTGCTCCCAAAGGAATTCTGACCAATCCCACCTGCTCCCAAAGGAATTCTGACCAATCCCACCTGCTCCCAAAGGAATTCTGACCAATCCCACATGCTCTCAATAGAATTCTGACCAATCCCACATGCTCTCAATAGAATTCTGACCAATCCCACCTGCTCCCAAAGGAATTCTGACCAATCCCACCTGCTCCCAAAGGAATTCTGACCAATCCCACATGCTCTCAATAGAATTCTGACCATTCCCACCTGCTCAAAAAGGAGTTCTGACCAATCCCACCTGCTCCCAAAGGAGTTCTGACCAATCCCACCTGCTCCCAAAGGAATTCTGACCAATCCCACATGCTCTCAATAGAATTCTGACCAATCCCACCTGCTCCCAAAGGAATTCTGACCAATCCCACCTGCTCCCAAAGGAATTCTGACCAATCCCACATGCTCTCAATAGAATTCTGACCATTCCCACCTGCTCCCAAAGGAGTTCTGACCAATCCCACCTGCTCCCAAAGGAGTTCTGACCAATCCCACCTGCTCCGAAAGGAATTCTGACCAATCCCACATGCTCTCAATAGAATTCTGACCAATCCCACATGCTCTCAATAGAATTCTGACCAATCCCACATGCTCTCAATAGAATTCTGACCAATCCCACCTTCTCCCAAATAATTTCTGACCAATACCTCATGGTCTTCAAGGAATTCTGACCAATCATACATCCTCCCAAAGCAATTCTAACCAATACCACATGCTCACAGATACATTCTGACCAATTCCACCTGCTGCCAAAGAAATTTTAACCAATTCCATCTGCTCCTAAAGGAATTCTGATCAATCCCAAACCCTCCCAAAGAAATCCTGACCAATATCAATTGCTCGCAAATAATTCCTGACTAATTCCTCCTAGTCTTAAAGGAATTCTGACAAATTTCCATTGTACCACAGAAATTCAGAGCGATCCTATTCACTGTCTGTGAACAATAAGAATTTTGGACTGTAAAATTCCTAGTAGTTAACTGTGCTTTCAGTACATTAATCACATTAATCCTTTTATTAACTTTTCCCATTTCATAATATTTAATATTTAGCAATTCCAACAAGGAATGATGTGAGTTCTAACAAAATGATGTGGATTACGAGGTTGAAAACGTTTTAACTCAGAACCCAGTGGATAATTGTGTATCTCACACAAGGTCTCACTTCAGCAAGCAGGAAAAGCCAACGCTACTAGAACTGACTCTGATGCACCGGCTGAACATATGGTATTTACACACACACACATACCATCTTCTCCTTCATGTGTGTGTTCTTTTTACCGTATAGTTTTTGGAGAGCAGTTGGGTGAGGTTCTCATTCCACCATTGCGTTGTTTTTTCTTGGGTGACACAGCAGACTGCTGCACTGCCGGGGCGTCCATTGCTACACAGTGAACATTACACCAGGGTTAGATTGAAATGGACAATGACCCGTACACATCACTGGCATAAGGTAATAATGCATTAATAACTTATTTAGCTTAACTAAAGACTTATGTGAAAGTAAAATTGTTCCCAGCAATAGCAGTGCACTCTTTGGGTTTTATATATATATATATATATATATATATTCTCTCTCTCTATATATATATATATACTGTATATGATACTATGATACTTTATATAGATCACCCCTATACTTGTATGTCTGTACTATATATATATATATATATATATATATATATATATATATATATATATTGTGGCGTGGGCGGGGCGGCGGCTGACGACCAGCATGCTTTGCGGGAATGTCGGTGTGTTCACCATGATGGGGAAAGGTGTTTGGGTTAGTGACTTCGGCCCTGTTGTGTGTGTTGAGGTGTGTGACGTGTGAAATGTGCTCTAGTTCAGGCTGACGCTGAATTAGAGGTAGGCTCCTGAGTGAAAGTGCTGCTCATGCCATTACCGGCTGTGTGCTAAATAAAGTACTCCCAGCCATTGCATTGGGTAGCAAACAAGCTCACTCGTCTCTCCAGCATTCTTCTCGGCGTAAAAACGCTACATTGGTGTCAGAAGTGGGATGGAGAGTAACGGGTTCGAGCGCACAACGGAAGACCTACTGAAAATCCAAGCGGGCCGCCGAGTAGCGGAGCGACTACTCGCTAGGAAGAAGCGCTTTCCCGACGGCGCTAAAGCGAGCACACCACGGCAACCAACACGGAGCGGCGAGGTGAAAATCCCGGCGCTGGATCTCGGGGCGGAGACTGGCGCAGCGCAAGCGCCGGAGCAAGAGACAGCTCCGCGCGCCGTTAGCCGGCAAAGCGACCTGCCGCTGCGCGGGGCCGAGCGCGCTGAGCCCATATCGGCGGTACATCACGGCGGAAGAGCCGAGCGACCGCCTGCAGCTCAGTGGCGCTCCGTTCGTGAACCTAGCCGGGGACTGGGCTACCCGTCGCGGCTAGGCAACGAGCAACTCCCCGACGTTTCGCGGCGAGGCCGAGGCACGGGACAGCGTACACCAGCAGCCGCTAAACTAGCGCCGGGAGGACGCTTGGGATGCCGCGCTGGGCTCTACATCGACTGTGTGCTGGATGGCGTCTTACTGCGGGCGCTCGTGGACACCGGCTCCACTGTTTCGCTGCTGCGCTCTGGATTACTGGGGCAAAGCAAGCGTGTTTGCGGACGGCCTGATCCTGCCTTCAGCATCTGCACCGTTGCTGGGGGCTACGTGAAGGTAAGGGCGTGTCGCACAGTGCGAGTCCAGGTGGGTGGACGAACTTATTCACACGGGTTCATTGTGGGGGACGTCGAGGAGGACTGCATTTTGGGGTTGGATATTTTGGAGAGATGGGGTGCAGTGCTGAACTTGTCCAGTGGAACTCTTCGTGGTAACTTCGGGGTAGCCAGGTTGCATGGACCCGAACCACGGCCGGACAGGTTAGCAGCACACACCCGGGGGGCGGAACTTCCGGTAGCAGGCCGAGCGGGAAATCTGCGCGCTAACACCAGCGCTTTCCCTCGCCGGCCGGGCAGCAAAGCGCGTGGCCGGTACTGCGAGCAAGTGGAGCGCTGTCGCGACGTAGAACCCTCGACGCAGGACGTTCCCCCCGTGCAGTCCTCCAGATCCTCCGGTGGTGATCAGCCGCCCGAGCCAGCGTGCAGCCGTCTTACTGCGTCTCCCAGTGCGTCACCCGCAGTCGCTCCACCAGTCTCACAGAACTGTGAACCGCTCATCGCCAGGCAGAAGGGCCCCACCCAGCGCTCGCGGGCACCGCTGCAAGACTTTCGGGTGGGGGCACCCATGGAGCGAATGGGCGTGGACACTCACAGCCAGGGGCGAGATTTTGCTGCTGGCGAGCAGGTGTGGGTGTGTTCCTCCGGAAGGAGAAGGAGGGGGCTCTCGGCCGGGCGTGTGTCTCACTGGGTGGGCCCCTGTACGGTAATAGCTCGGCTCTCCGATGTCATCTACCGGGTGCGGTTGGCGGGGCGGGTACGAGTTTTGCTCCACCGGGACCGTCTTGCGCCTTACCAGCCGCACGCCGATGAAACATCGAACTCTGTGGAGGCCGGACCGCCTCAGGACTATGTTCGCGTTCATCCCTCACCTGCCAAAGGACGCCGGCGTTCCCACTGTCAGCGCCGACCGCCTCCACGCCTCCAAAACAAACTTCGTCATGGTGACCAGGGACGGTCACAGCTCGGGTGGGGGCAGTGTGGCGTGGGCGGGGCGGCGGCTGACGACCAGCATGCTTTGCGGGAATGTCGGTGTGTTCACCATGATGGGGAAAGGTGTTTGGGTTAGTGACTTCGGCCCTGTTGTGTGTGTTGAGGTGTGTGACGTGTGAAATGTGCTCTAGTTCAGGCTGACGCTGAATTAGAGGTAGGCTCCTGAGTGAAAGTGCTGCTCATGCCATTACCGGCTGTGTGCTAAATAAAGTACTCCCAGCCATTGCATTGGGTAGCAAACAAGCTCACTCGTCTCTCCAGCATTCTTCTCGGCGTAAAAACGCTACAATATATATGTATATACACACAGACATACAAGTTGGAGTCATACTAATAAGATCATCAACAATGCTACTGTAGTTTAATTCTAGTCCACTGCATGAACGCAGGTAGGTCAGGTAACAAAACTGCAAATCACAAGTTTACATTAATGCATTCCTTCTAATATGCCATTGTTTCCATAGTAACAGCTCATTCACATTCTCATAAACATAAAAAACTTGTGTCAACACAGTGATGTTTTCTGTAGGGTTCAGGTTCAGTTATCATTTATGGAAGGAGTCTGCAGTGTCAGCACCATGTGACCCTGTGTTCACTCGGGGGTGTATCGTTATAGCAAACTAATCAACTCTGGCATGCTAATAGTAACTCCGCTTCATCAGACCGCTCCATCAATACAGCAACAAAGCACACAGCAGTGTTTACACACACCTTTCTCAGGAGGCATTAGTGTTGGCACCTCTGCTAAATAAAGGTGTGATATCTGTATCTAACACGCAGACGCTTCACAGTGACGTTTGATAACAACAACACCAAGACATGATGCTTGACCCAGACAGGATGGGAGCTTACTCTAGGAGCTTTACTGACACACAGGAACGCCATCACACTGATGTAATTAACAAGTTTCACTCTCAAGAGGATGCAGCAACAACAACAACAACAACAAACAGGTAATACATAAAGAAAAAAAGGAATACTTACTTGATTTAATATATCCATTATAGTTACTTTTAGCTGAGAAGAATGCAAAGATAATGTTACGATCACATGAACAGGTTATATTACAGTGAAATGGTAAGTTAGTCATTAAAGCAGGTTAGATCTAAGAGCCAGAAACTAAATGTGGTGCTAGCATCGGGCCTCATTTATCATCTTTTAGGAAAATAGTCTGAAAGTGTTTGTGGCTGCACTGATCTAAAACTTTACACTATATTTACATTATTTTTATTATTAAAAGCCCATATTTAGTTTTAACAACCCTCACAAAACCCATAAGAAGTAACCAGCAGAAATCTTTCTGGTTGTCAAAACACTGGTGATGGTAACTCGGCGATGTTACGGACATCAGGACAACGTTGGTGTGAAGTTGTTTCTTTAAAAACATTCTTTGATAAAATGATGTCAGAACAACCTTAACTACATGATGATGGGATAATGTTGAACGAGTGCTTCCTAACAAAAAAACAATATTAATAGTGATGGCTCGAGCGTGACTTAAACTTCGGTCAATGAGCTCAGAGCACCTGCGAGTTTATCACTGGACCACTAGGGGGCATAGTGTTAATGCTAGTAAAAGTGTGTAAATAAATAATACGTACAACAAAAAATACCAGACAACAGCAATTTACTGAAATCTAAAATTTGAAAGCAGCCAAAAGGGTAAAAGGAGAGCAGACGTGATACAGTGTGGACGATGTGTATGCACCGTGTTAGAGCAGGGTAATCTAGGAGCTAGGACAAGGAAAAGCAACAGAGAGGTAACAGAGAGGTAACATTACATAACTGTAAGAGATATATATGCTGTGTGTGGGCAGCTGTTGGGTTTGTCCCAATCTCCCACTGGTATTCTACACCTTGTTAAGTGAGTATGGACGTGCTCAGACGTGGTGTGGCCGGATGTTAGTCTGCATAAATGCTCCAAATAAAGGTTACAGTAATGTTGTTTTAAGGTTGTATTTGCAACGTTGTGTTTGAGTTGTTTATTCAACAATATCTCAACATCAATAAAAAAAAAAATTAAACTTTTAAAAAGAATGCTGTCACTCAACATCATTACACCTGCAGTATGTTAAAACACTCATCCAGTATTAGGGTTCTGGTTGGGAAAGCTCAGTGGTTAAGTGGTTTTTGGACTACGGTTCGGAAGATCCCAGGTTCAAACCCCACAAGCACCAAGTTACCACTGTTGGGCCCTTGAGCACGGCCCTTAACCCTCAACTGCTCAGATGTGTAATGAGATAAAAATGTAAGTCGCTCTGGATAAGAGAGTCTGCCAAATGTCTAAATGTAAATGAAAGCTCACAGAGAGCTGTTATATGTTAAAATAAAAAGTGTTATATGTTAAAATAAAAAGTGAAAGAGCGCCCCCTGCGGGAGGCTTGTGCTGGATTGTCCATTGCGGCATGTTAACCTGACTGACACATAGACTGGAGAGCGCTTCCATTACATCTGTCCTAATTAGATAGCAGCTTGAATTCATCTTTATCTATGTATCTTGAATCGCTTGTTTGAAGGGTAACTAGATTCTCTAAAACCACAATTTTTTGGTGTAAATATAACTTTTTTTTTACCATATAATTTGTTTATTAATACATTTGATAAATAAGACCCAAGAACGTGAAAAAGACGTGAAAGGGCACAAGCGTGAAGCCTGATAAGTTAGCACGCTGCTCTTTAATTAGGAAACTGAATCACTGCTTTTTGCAATGTATGTAAATAATAATAATAAAAAACACATGTTAAGTTATTATGTAAGTTATAATTCAACAGTACATTAGAATGAATGAAGTGGAATCAGTTAGTTAGATATTTTATTTAAAACATAAATCATGCGATTAAACTGCTAGAAGCTCACATCTCCAATGAAGCATGTGCGCATGCGAGTGTAATAAAAGCACAGCCACAACACCATGAAGGAGCCACGGTTAGGGGACAGGCGAGACGACTATGCAAGGACTTACAGGAGCGTAAAGTGGCCGACTTATCGTTAACAGAGTTGGGAGAAAGCGGCATGCCGCATGTTGGAGTCTCCATGTTACTACGAGTGCTGCGAGACCTGCACGAGCAGCCGTGCTCAGCCTCGCCGCAACCTAAACAACACCCCAGTCGCATTCGGCGACCGCCCGCTGTCTTGGCTGAAGTCATGGACATGGATAAGGGGAATAAGAGGAGATAAATGAGGAAGTTAAAACCGCAGAAGGCTCACATGTTGAGCACTTAAGCACTTCAGAGGTACAGAGAAATCCTGAAGAATTGTACATTTGAGTTTTAGGCTCTGATGAGCTAAACTATAAAACAATAAGGTAAGAAGGTGTAAAACCAAAACCCAAAGAAACTAAAGAGCCAATGATGATCCCTGATGAACTACAGAGACAGACCTGATAGTTAGCCTTAAAGATATGAAACCCAGACAAACCTACTAAGGAACTCGGTTTTGAGCCCAAATAAATTACAGACCCACAGATAAAGTGATTATTTACAGCATTTGGCATTAAATAAGTGCTTTGTAGTCTCTAATGAAAAAATATCCTCAGGCTTGTTCAAAAGTAAAAGTACATCAAAACCCTGTTAGTTAGAATTAGGACAACATGGAAAGAAAACCCAAAAGTTGAGAAAACGTTCTTTCCACCACCTGCATGCCAGGACAGAGGAGAGTTTTGATGCAGGTATATCTTGAGAGTTGGTGAGTTCAGACAGAGGCTGTTAACAGGCTGCAGAATAGCGTATGTGAGGGCCTTCACCGTGGCAGGTACTGGTCTTTATAAGCAGATATCAGCGTTTTAGATCTGACAGTGGTTGCCATATTAGTCATATAAAAAAAAATTATAAAACCAGCCTTATTGAGAAATAGGAATGGAGGGGTAACAGAAGCAGACCCAGGGACAAGCCTTGTGGGACACCAGGGGAGAGTCTGCATGAGGTACTGTACATGTGGAGCTCCTCCACTTCATATAAACTATAGTTAAATAAACTATAAACATACCCAGGATTGGGCCCTGAAGCACTCCAGGACTATACACTATACTACACACTATATACTACACACAATATATTATATGACTATACTATACCCAGTATCAAGTCCTAAAAACTAGAGCTATAGAGGCCCCTGGGATTGAACATGAAAGGACTCCAGAGCAATAAAAACACCTACAGAAGGACTGCACCCTGAAAAAAGGCAGAACTACAGAGAGAGAAAAAGTCCTTAAGAACAACAATTACACAAAAGCCCTGAATTACTATAAAACAATAGAGAGACCCAGCACAGAGCCTTGAAGGACTTCGGGAGAAACTACAGAGCTATAGGGAGACCCAGTATTAAGTCTTGAAGAATTAAACAAATATGGAGAAACATATTCTTAAAACTGAAGGGAACTGAAGAGGAACTCAATATTGGAATTTAAGGGGAACTATAGAGGAACCCAGCCATCACCCATGATTAACTACAAAGGATATGACAGTATGCCTTGAAGAACTAGAGGCTAATTGAAGAACTCAATATTGAGGCCTAAATACCGTGAGAACTACGACAGGATACAGCACTTAATTATGAAGAACTTTACACAGATATAAAAACCAGTACTAAGTTCTTAGGCATGAATAAATTACTATAAAGATCTAAAAAACGTAGAACTGGACGTAGGCCCAGGATGAGCTCTGTCAGACTTCTGAACTGAAAAAGGGAACGGATTCTTTGGTGCAGACCAGCATGGAGCAAATGACACAGCAAAATGACATCAACCCATACTGTATGTCTTAGGGATCCATGAACAGGTTCTTTCAGACGACTTTCGGTTGTACAGTATCATACAGTATAATGTACTTGAGGTTTTACACATTTCATGCATCATGCACACGCAACATGAAGATCATGCAAGGCTTCCATCAGCTCTCGGTTCTAAAAAGAAAAGACTATAACTACTATCAACACGATAACTACTTAAACATTTTACACCCTTAAGGAGAACTTCTGATAGTAATGTCCAGGCTAGTGAGGGTGTAGGAAGCAAAAGATTACATGCAGTGACGGTATACATGAACCAGAACCATATGCAACGTTCACAGGAGAAAGAAAAGCAGTGAGTTTACTCACAATATGTCACTAACAGACATGAACGAAACGATTGAGTCATTTCCACGGCAGCCGAAAAAGCAGGAACAGGTCAAAGACATCAACACATTCATTAGAATTAAACAGTCTTCCCTCGTGTGTGACATGGCATATCACAGTACATAAGTGGGCGTGGTACTGCACAATCACAAAGGGTTCTGAGTCCACTTTAGGAACGCAGGCGTTCCTTAACTATCAGAGAACCCATCAGAACCTTCACTGTAAGAGTGTGTAAGTACAGTGAAATAGACCCGACTGTAGACATGGAAATGTCCCTGTCATTCTTACAACTTACATCGTTTGCATCCGCACTTCTTTATCCTTTTGGGGTCCGTGATGTCATCATGACAAGCTTTACAGTAGTAAAGAGCTCTGAGGAGACGGAGAGACACCAGTGTATTACTAAAGCATCTTAGTCATAGCTGTAAGAAGTACACCTTAGCTACAGGATAAGTACAGTATACACATGCGGGCAGAGATTAATCCAAACAGAGGCATGAAATTGATGCTAATTATAAATACTGTAAAGTTAAATACATCATTAGCTACTAAAGCTTAGGGTTATGGGTGCTTTCTGCTAATATACGTCTCTATTTAATAGTATTTATAGCAGTTCATTGCTTTCATAATGCACAGAGAACATGAGGTGAGACCCTTTAATCAGAATCATTAGGACTAAACCGGCTCATCATTCACACTGTGGGCGTTCATCCTGGGCCAGTGTATCAGATGAACACAAATAACACAAATGTCATTTAATTCATTCAAAATGGTGAATTAAAAGTATACAACACCTCCATTCAGTAACCTGTTTTTGGATTATTCATGAGTCAAGTGATGAGTTTATTCGCAAAAACAGAGATATCATCAATTGTCACAAATATTATTTTTTCATTCTGCACTCAGTCCTAACAGTGTTGGGTTGTTCTGACAAAGTAAAAATAGTTCATGTGATTTATGATTCAGAATCTGGCACGTATGGAGGATCATACACAGGAGTCAGTTTATCTAAAAAATGGCTTTTATCTCTTTATCTATAGCATTTATCTCTTTTTGCAAAAAAACCCTTCATGTGCTGTTCTGTTCTACACTGCTGAGGAATGAGAGGGTTATTAATGAATAAAACGCAGGTATTGTTGTGATAATTACAACTTCATCTACTCATGCAGCAGCTTATTTCTATATACCAGACCTCTGTCAGATCTCTCACTCATAAAGGATTGAGTCACCTTTTTATTTTTCATTTAAATTTGTATTTTTATTTTATGCTCCATTGTATGTAATTTGCATTTTGTAAGAGTACAAAGGCCTTGGTGCTTTTGAAAATCCTACACCTTGCATTCTATATTTAAGAAAATCTGGTGACCTAGTAGGTGATTTTATTATTGTTGTTATTATTATTATTATTATTTATTTATTTATTTATTTATATAATTAAGTGCAGCTCAGAAACTCCACTCGAGTACCTCTTTACTTCTTTGGCATCGCTGGCGATAAAGAAACCCAGTGTTCCTTCCTGCATCTTCACATGATTGCCTGGGTTAATAAGTGTACTGTAATACACACACACACACACACACAGACACACAGACACACAGACACACACATATATATATATATATATAAAACGTTAGGAATGAATGACTATATAAATAAGAATATCCAGGTGGGACGGATCGAGACTAAAGCCCGGACCTGCTCTCTCTCTGATCAGATTTATACTCGATGGCTATCAGGAGGAGCTTCAGCTTCACGTAACACACCCTGGAATCAAATAACACCAAAAGTGGGCGGGTCTGAGTCAAATACAGCGTGATACACTCTTTTCAGAATTATAAAGTAAAATAATAATAATAATAATAAACGTAATAATAAATCTTATACTTACTCACACACCATGGGGAAGGACAAACCCACAAAGGCACTGGACAGGTACTCAGTGTACATCTCATTCGCTACTCCCTCCAGGTAATACTTCTGCCACGTGTCCTCTTCAATCTAAGCTCATCACGTCACACATTTAGCCAGAGAAACTAATCAACGTGAGGACAGTTATGTGTCTACACATCACAGTGTTCAGTGCAGTGACAATAACGTTTATTTATCTCTCTATCTCTGACTGTGTGGGTATAATTAAATGTGCTTATGTGTACAGCGCATACTCCGCTGATAAACAGATCAAACAACCATGACACGGTGAAGCTCCCATGAAGGAGGTTTATTATGGAAGGAGTCTCCAGTGTCAGGGGTAAAGCTGTAACTGTCAGTCTTCCTAATTAGATCTCTAATTATGAACTAATGGATGATACAGTAGAGGAGAAATACTTCTTAACGCTTAATGCTGCTTAACGGCCCACTGGTGTTTGGGTTTGTTTATTAAGGGAATAGCTGAAGGTGTTACCTGAATGAACGACCTCATGGAGAAGAGATTAGCCAGCATGGTGGAGAGCCCCTGCGCTAGACAGCTCTGAGCGATGAAGCCCAGCTTTAGTTCTGCCAGACAGATCGCATCATCACCTTCCTTCCAGTTCCAGCTCGGGATGTTCAACAAGTGAGCCTGCAAGCAAAACACACACACACACACACACACACACACACACACACACACATCTCTACTCCTATAAATGATCTAATAAAAGGTGGTATGGAGTTATGTGTGCAGAAAAGCAAGAGAACTCCTCCTGGTATTGGAGTCTCAGTCCCCGTGTGCATGGCCGAGTCTCGGGTCCCTGTGTGCATGGCCGAGTCTCGGGTCCCCACCATCCTGTCACCAGTCCACTGGGTTTAACTCATAATCAGTGTTAATGTGTTATATGGTGTTAATATTCTGGCTGATTGGTGGATGTCTGACTACTGAGTACCACTGTGTGTATGTGTGTGTGTGTGTGTGTGTGTGTGTGTGTGTGTGTGTGTGTGATACATAATCCTGTCTCTGTATTGTGTGAACATGACACTTCTTACCTTGTTGTGATACTGCAGCATCTGTGTGATGATACGAATCTTTGGATGGTAGTTTTTAATAGATATCACTCTGATGGAACAAAACACACACACACACACACACACACACACAATCATCAAAGGTTTTTCACTGCTGGAACTCATTCCTTACAGCCCTTGAGTTTCATTTCAGTCCCTTCTTTGGAGACACCCAGCACTCGTCCAGCGTCTCACCTCATGATGTTGGACGCGTCCTCGGCGTCCGGGTCTGCGCAGTATTTATTGGCTAGAATTAAACATGCGTCTGCTGATTCGATCTATAAAGCAAGGTTGAATACACACTGAAAGGATTAATCCTCACACACTCGTAAACACAGGGTGTGTAGTGATTCAGGGGTGAATAAACTCATACCTTGACTCGGGCCAGGTCGTGTGGGTTTAGGACGGAGCCCTGGTAGAACTCTACCTGAGTGAAGTGACGCTTGAACAAGGCTTCCAACTCAAGATTAGGGGAAATACTGCAACACACACGCACACACACACACACAACATCTGAGACTAGTCCTAACTTAAAGACCAGAATCCTCAGAGATTTAAATAAAATTTAACACAGTGTGATACAGTACACACTGCATCTGTCCTCATTTATACAAACTTTAAAAATAAAACACTTCAGAGATGATATTAACCTATTTTACGATAAATATAATTTAGAAACTGAATATTAATACTGATTTCGGAATGGTTTCTTGGACTCGTGAATGGATGATGATTTACAAGCTGTAAAACTGTTATTTTATCGTAAATACTATTTTTTATATTTATTTAAAATGTAAATGTATTCATTAATATAAATCTTCTAAATAGTTAACAAACTTCCTTCCAGAATGATAACAAATAGTAACTAATGCTGTTATAATATTTTTTACTATAAAATCGAACATAAATCTAACTGTTATTCACACTGAAGAAATCTCTGTTAGGTGTAAAACATTTACAGTTGAACATGAATTGGATTGTCTGGTTTATAAGGTGTATAAATGATCATTAATATGAACATGATATTGACAATTAAATGAATATTATAAAGCACTGTGCAGAAGTCTTGACCCCCTTCATTTCTTCATACTATCAACTTATATTAAATAAGGATTAAATAACTTAAATGTGTTTTATCGCGAGAGAATGTGATACGATTTAAAAAACAGGTTGTTTATGTAAAAACCTCAGCAGCGACCTCGTTTCCCCTCTCGTCTGTTCCAACCACTCAGCATTCAGCATCATCAGTACACTAATCACCGCCTGATCATCTCTCATCATGACCTCAGGACTTAAGTTAGATGTTTGTTTTTTTAATGCCTGAATGATTCATAGGTCACTGTGTGGATAAACAAATAAATAAACATTCCTCTGAAGCTGCTCAGGTACAGCGACTGGAGAGAACATGGAGTCTGGAGAACCACAGTACAGTATTCCTCAGGACTACATTAAACACACAAGAAAGAGGAAATGAAGGGGGGGGGGGGGGTCAAGACTTTTTCACAGTGCTGTATATAAGGAAACAAGCTTTTTAAGAGGAAACTAGTGCTCCTGACACACACTGGTCTTTGTTACACTTCCCCATTATAGAAGACTTACTTATGGAGAAAAACTATTTCTACATTGACATCGTCCCTGTCCTTGTGAAGGAAGTCTTTGAGGAAGTAGGAAACACTTTCCAGAGTGATGTGACCGCACACCACAATGTGCCTGCAAACAAAAGTAACACACAAAACTCATCAACTGGCAGAAAAAACAAACTACCCAGTGGAAGCTCCAAGCTGTCCGTCAATCAGATTATATTCTGAGACTATGACAACTTCCTGTCTGGTGATGAAATGATTGGATCTGAGGATCATCAACAGGTTTATTATTATGTTAGACTCGTATCTCAGTAGACAGCGGCGTCAACGCCACTGGACTTACCCCATCTTACCAACCGGTGTTGACACGCCCGGACCATCTCAGAAATCCAATCTCACCCGTTTACATTTTGTTCATTATCACTTCATTCAGTGGACAGCATTTTAATAACCCACCCCATACTTCTACATTTATATTCCAACATTTTATTTTATTCTTCTCTAAAAAAAAAGAGATCCTTTTCCAATTTGGTATAAATGATATAAGTCATGACCACAGCCTCCATTAACACTCAGCAGGGGTATCAGGTCATGCCTCAGGGATTATTATACAAGAGCTAGCTCCATCGAGTAATCTGATTGGATGAGAGGCGTTATTCCCCGAGTGCTGATATTAGACAGTAACAGGACTGTGTAACTCTGTGTATAAGTGGGCGTGTCCCAGGTGTTGTCCAGTGGTTAATGACACTAACTGTGTGTCTCAGCGTGGGTGAGAGTAGGTCTGTACGGTCCGCAGTACTGAGGAGAGAGCAGCTGTCTGACTAAACCCACATTCACACCCAGTCACAGAAGCACTTTCAGTAAGAACACACATCTGATAACGTTATGGCGTCTTAAACAACACGCCGTCTCTGCACTCATCACTTCTAAGTCCTTCTGAATCGCCCCTGAACCGTCCGCGTCGTTCTGTTCTCTGCTAACGCTTAGCTACAACGATAACTAGCGTCTAACACAAGGCTGAATCCCAAATCCCTCTCTAACCCCTGATCAAGGGCACTACTCACTGCATGGAACAAGGGGGAGTGTACACCCTAGATAGTGCACTAGCTTTCCATTTAACACTATTTGGGATTCGACCCCAGAACCCTGAAGTTAACGGAGCTGATACTCTAAAGTGTAATAAGTGTAAATATACAGTAGATCTGGTGAGTTTCTCAGGACTGTCCACCACCTCCATGGTTTATTCTCCTCACCTTCTGACTACAGAGTATCACTAAGAGTTTAACACTAATTACACCTCCTGTTAATTACTCTGACTGTCACTCACTAACTCCGCCCGTCATGTTTAGTCAGTTCCGCCAGGCGCGGAAGGATGTGTGTGGGCGGAGATAAATAACTGGTTAAATAAAGAAACAAATCATAATCTGTTGATATTAAATGGTGTTTGTGGAACTGTTGTATAAAAGTGATGTCACACTCGGGTCGTGCTGTTGTACTGAATATCAGCACGGCTGTGATACCTTCAGTAACTCTCGCTGCAGCCTCGCACCTACGACCGCATCACAGCCGTGCTGATATTCAGTACAACAGCACGACCTCGAGTGTGATCCTGCTTATATAAACTCTCTGTAAGTCCTCGGTGAATTCAGGAAAGTGGTGTTAATGGATTTGAGCAAATCTCTCTCTCTCTCTCTCTCTCTCTCTCTAAACACTGACTGACTTTAATCTGTTTACTTTATGATCATGTTTGAGTCACAATCTGTTGAAGTGTCTTCTAAAATTGATCTGCAGTGTTGCTTTGCTCTTTGGATCGAATCTTTGATTAGATTTTCACACAAACGTCTGTGAAGAATTTTAATTGTTTAATATCAGACTTCAGAAAACAACAAAACATCCAGATTTTATTCAGTAATTAAGAATTATTTAAATAGAGTTATAAAGATGCATTTTGGCTGCACGCCCACCAGAGACAACAGTAGAGGACATCCCCTGCTAGTGGAAATGTAGGGACGTGGACAGACAGATGTTTAGACACTACATGTACACAGCATTAGAAGCCACAGATAAACACCAAAGCTTCAGCTCCCGCTGAACATTATGCAGCTCTACAAGCAGCGACAGCACAGGACACAAAGAGCACCAACAGGGCGGCGCCATTTCACCCAATCCCCCAACACCTCAACATAATCACAGGGTTCACAAGCAAGAGCAGGACGTTCCTGTTCGAGGAAAGGCTGTGTCCAAAACACTAGAGCTGTGTCCTAAACACTGGAGCTGTGCCCTTAACACTAGAGCCGTGTCCTAAACACTAGAGCTGTGTCCTTAACACTAGAGCCGTGTCCTAAACACTAGAGCTGTGCCCTTCACACTGGAGCTGTGTCCTAAACACTAGAGCTGTGTCCTTAACACTAGAGCCGTGTCCTAAACAATAGAGCTGTGTCCTTAACACTGGAGCTGTGTCCTAAACACTGGAGCTGTGTCCTAAACACTAAACTGTGTCCTAAACACTAGGGCTGTGTCCTAAACACTAGGGCTGTGTCCTAAACACTGCAGCTGTGTCCTAAACACTGAACTGTGTGTCCTAAACAATGGGGCTGTGCCCTAAACACTGGAGCTGTGTCCTAAACACTAGAGCTGTGTCCTAAACACTGAACTGTGTCCTAAACACTAGGGCTGTGTTCTAAACACTAGGGCTGTGTCCTAAACACTGGAGCTGTGTCCTTAACACTAGAGCCGTGTCCTAAACACTGGAGCTGTGTCCTTAACACTAGAGCCGTGTCCTTAACACTAGAGCCGTGTCCTAAACACTGGAGCTGTGTCCTTAACACTGGAGCTGTGTCGTAAACACTGGAGCCGTGTCGTAAACACTGGAGCCGTGTCCTTAACACTAGAGCCGTGTCCTAAACACTGGAGCTGTGTCCTTAACACTAGAGCCGTGTCCCAAACACTAGAGCTGTGTCCTTAACACTGGAGCTGTGTCCTAAACACTGCAGCTGTGTCCTAAACACTGGGGCTGTGTCCTAAACACTAAACTGTGTCCTAAACACTAGGGCTGTGTCCCAAACACTAGGGCTGTGTCCTAAACACTGGAGCTGTGTCCTAAACACTGGAGCTGTGTTCTAAACACTAGGCATGTGTCCTTAACACTGGAGCTGTGTCCTAAACACTGGGGCTGTGTCCTAAACACCGGGGCTGTGTCCTAAACACTGGAGCTGTGTCCTAAACACTGGAGGTGTGTCCTAAACAATGGGGCTGTGCCCTAAACACTGGAGCTGTGTCCTTAAGACTAGGGCTGTGCCCTAAACACTGGAGCTGTGTCCTTAAGACTAGGGCTGTGCCCTAAACACTACAGTAAAACCATGTCCTAAACTCTACGATGGAGTCTTGCACGCTAGAACTGTGATGTAATTTCTAAGACTGAATCTTGCAGTGTCCTAAACCTTAAGGCTGTGTCCTAAACACTATGAATGTGTCATAAACACTAAGACTGAACATTAGATTAAATTAAACTGAATGTCTTTTTATAATTAGTGTAAATTAGAAAAGCTTTCAGTTGTGATTAGTGTGACTTACTTTCGGCCTCGGGTCGAGTTATACGTCCCGCCGTATTTCTCTCGATTAAGGATGAGAGCAGCGATTTCTGGCACGTAGCGAGCGAACATGGCCTACATGCACGAGACAGAAAAAAAAAAGAAAAAGGGGCATGCAGGCGGGAATCGGCCGACAACAAACACACAATACTTACTTTCTTCCATTTACTGCACTATAGGAACCGCCATATTTCTTACGGTTTCCTATTAATTCTATGATTTCTGGGACGTAGCTGGCAAACATGGCCTGAGGAGAGGACAGGAGACAGAGGAAAAGACTGAACACAGATGGACATTAAAGGAAACAGGGAGGGAGTTCTTTTACATTTTATAGGATAGAGACAGAACAGAGATATAACGGGGAGAGTTTGACCAACAAAGAGGTCTGCTGAAGGGATTCGATCAGCCGAAAGATGTTGAGCGTCAGCAGCTGTGACGTTTAACTAAGAGTTACGATAACCGCATGATCACAGAGTGTTTAGACTTTAGACCCACACCTCTGTCTGAGGATCAGTTTAAACTAAATTCTAATGAGACTAAAGCTGCAGTGATGCTCCTGTTGTCATGGCACTGGTCATTAATCCCATCTGAACGCGGCAAAAACACAGTGAACCGACTTCTTAGCTGCGTTAGCATCTCAGCTCCAGCGCTAACGTGACGCGAACACTGAACACGTCTCGGCTGATCGACCGGATCGGGAATGAAGTGAGCATTTCGTTTTGTGCTTAAATTCTTACAATAACGTCTGAATTCATCTCAGAGGAAAGAAGAAGAAAGTGTAAATGAATAAAGGGAAGAAGAATAAACTCTTAAAGCCATGTTTAGTCCAACAAACTCTCATGTCAGGGCTGAAGGGTTAGCATTGACACACACACACACACACACACATCTTA
Source organism: Clarias gariepinus (assembly GCF_024256425.1). NCBI lineage: Eukaryota > Metazoa > Chordata > Actinopteri > Siluriformes > Clariidae > Clarias > Clarias gariepinus. The sequence goes on from NC_071113.1 coordinate 31,527,821, forward strand.
TGAACCTTATGAATCTTATTCTGTCTATTATAAATGATTAGATATTATAAAACACATGTATATGATTTGATGTAAATCAGTCGGTATGTAATGTTTGAGTTTTTCACTATTACATCACTTGTTTAGTAACTACAATAAAACAACAATTCCATTTTGCGTAATAGTTAATAAGAATTTCTAGTTTAGCTCCTAAATGTTAGGAGAGGTGTAGAGAGGTGTGACAATGACTGTAATAATGATTACATTAATAGTTAAAAAAAATATGTACATTTGTGTAAATATTGATCTGTGAGGAACTGTTCATGTGGCGTGTGGAAGCAGTCTCCAGTGTCAGTGCTCTAACAGTCAGTAGAGCTGTAAGGTGTTAGGATTAGAGCTGTGAATCAGAGACAGACTGATCATTTGATTTAATGTGATTTTTGTGTATTGCAATTTTAGATTTGATTTGATTTGATTCAGCAGCACTAATGTTTACTCTCTGATTTTGTCTCAGCTGTGTTTCTTACGGGTTTTAACGTGTTAGAACTTATTAAATGTATCTAATAAACACTGAAACATTGTGTAACTAGTGCTATCTTTAAAAAAATAAAATCTCCTGTTGATCTTAAACTCCACACGGCAGTCGAGCAGGTAGAAGAGCTCAGGAACTCGAGGGATGAAGAAGCAGTGGGTTACTTTTTTTTGGTTGTAGCAACCAGAGTGTATATTTAAAGAAGTTATCAGTTTTGAAAAATGTAACATGTGAAAGTTTATATAGTTTAGAAAGTGAATAACAGAATGATTCAGTTTTATAGCTGATTAAATCTCAGAGCTGTGTCAGTACAGAGGAGTTTAGACCCCTTTGCATTTCTTTTGAAGTGACATGCTGTGATTTATTTTTAAATAAACTGAAGAGAAAGAGAGAGAGAGAGAGAGAGAGAGAGAGAGAGAGAGGAGTGTTTATAGCTGCTATAAGATAAGTGACAGCTGGAACTCACTCACTTCACGTTACACCTGACTATTAAAGCAAGCTGTGGTGCAGGAGTGTAAAACACACACACACACACACACACACACACACACACACACACACACACACACACACACACACCAGGGACTCCAGTCTAAGCGAGTCGAGTGTGCAGGACGTGACGTGTGTCATGATGTTTGCTGTTAACGTGTGTATGGAAAACTAAGCTGCGTCTGTACGGTACGTCACAGACTGAGACTCATTTCTGTCTGAAGTCAAACAGAGGAATTATGGGATGTTCAGACAATCATTACAAACACGAATCACAACACAGCAAAGTGGAACATCTAGATTAGGACATAACACTGCGTCCCCCTCGGACAGAGGTATTCACTCAGAGAGGAATTATGGGATTATGTGTGTGTGTGTGTGTGTGTGTGTGTGTGTGTGTGTGTGTGTGTTACCAGTCCCCCGAGGATGAAGAAGACCATGAAAAGACGCCCGAGTGTAGTTTTAGCACATACGTCTCCATAACCCACAGTGGACATGGTCACCATGAGCAGATACACACACTCCCAGTAGGATAGCTGCTGGAAATTCTGGAAGTTTTCCCACGGGTCGCCCGAGTTCTCCACCTGAAACATAAACACCTCGGACTGTTGGTTACGTCCTCACGTCTTTATTGATCTCTAAACTCATCTGGTTAGAGTTCCTCGTCACATGGATGCCCCGTGTGTCCCTTTGGGACGAGTCTGGTGCCTGGGGACGGTTTCACTCTACCCTGAAGACGGTTCTGGTCTGGACTGGTGTTGACAGCTGTTTCTCTGAGGACTTGACTTGGCTGGAGTTGCTCGATAGTTCAGGACTGGAACTTCCTACAAATCTTCCTGAGTCTCCAATAACTAACTGGACTCCATATTACCATCAACTGTTATAGTGAACTGCCTAACACACCTAACACACAGTATGAGTGCAGATCAATCCCTGCTATCCGTTATCACCCAGATGAGGATGGGTTCCCTGTTGAGTCTGGTTCCTCTCGAGGTTTCTTCCTATTACCATCTCAGGGAGTTTTTCCCTCAGCACCGTCACCCTCGGCTCGATCATCAGGGACGATCTGATCATTCTGATTCACACACACTCACATCTCATACACACTTAAATAATTCTTTTGATTGTGTAAAGCTGCTTTGTGACAATAACAATTGTTAAAAGCGCTATACAAATAAAATTTTAATTACCGCATGAGAATAATGAAGACGTCGGGTGTAAGCTGGTTATGATGATGATGATGATGATGATGTGAGAACACTAATAACGCAAGAGTTATGAGAATAAAGAGTGTTTATAGTTGTACATACCAAGTGTATGAAGCCTGCAGCCGTTAGCCACGTGCTAATGAAGATCGAGCACAGGTTCACCAACTTTATAGAGTTACTGAAAAAATCAAGACAAAGTTTTATTACAGGTAGAAGAGTTCAACACAAAATCTAAACCAGTTATAGAACAGAAAGTGTGTGTGTGTGTGTATGTGTATGTGTGTGTAAATCATTACTAGGTGCATTTTTACAGTTTAACAACAATATATTACAGCATTAACAATATAACAGCTCACTGTGTATATATACAAAAATATATGTATTTGATGTTTGATATATGACTCGGCTCTGTTGGTATTTTAATGTTCCCCCCCGAGCTCTGTGACCATAAAGAAGGAAAACTATAACCCGTGGCATTTTATAACTTAAATAATAACTAATAATGATAGAGTAGAGAGACGGTGCACATACCTAGTCTTCAGGATATTCAAAAACTGTAATATTTCAGAAAACTGTATCAGTCTTAAGGCTCTTAAAAACCTCAAACCTGAAAACAAAAGAAGAGAGGAAGGACATGACGATTTATAATGTACAGACATAACACACACACACACAGAGTGTAACACAGATTTAACACACTCATCTACTGCACAGTTGTTTATAGAATAACACAGCCGTCATTTTACACACTGAGGAAATCCAATCGTAGCGCTGGCCACCAGGGGGCGCTGCTGTATGTATCACCCATATGAAACACCGCTACCTACTCGTGTCATCACAATACAAAAGATTTAGTTTCAATACTGAGACCAGAGTAATATTTTAATCGTTTCCTGTTGTTTCTCTTTGTGCCGGCGTCACTAGACATCTGTAGGTGGAACCCGGGTTAGAGAGACTCTGGTTCTGAGTGTGTGCAGGATGGAATGGGTTTGTGAGATACTGGACCTAGAAAACATCTAGATAAGCCCGATTGGATACTGAGTGCTCTTTGGCACCATCACATTAGAGCGGCGCGGTTCTCCGTCTTACCCCAGTGTGCTAGAAGACAGACACATGAGGAGAGTGTGTGACACACTCCGTCTCCCCGGGTTTCCTCTCTGACTCTCGGGCCGTGGACGTGACTGAGCTTTACACGGTATCCGTTCTGAAACAGATCGCCACATGACTTCTTGCGTCTCCGTGTGCGAGACACAGCCTCGGAGTGTGTGACTCCGTCCGGCCCTCGGTACACCAGCATCTTGGTCGGGATCATGATGGATAACGATTAGTGTAAAGTTCAGTCTGAGGAGCAGGGTCAGGACCGGAGTGTCTTCTTCACATCACTTCCAGCTTCTGTTTTATACACAGACGGGTTTACAGTCACACGCTCAGGTTTGATCAGTCACTTCATCAGGATTACACAATCACCTCTACACCGAGAGCAGAACCCACACAAGAAACTCGACAGCTTTACTCTCTCTATATATATATATATCTGCCTTTAAATCATGTTCGTGATACAGATATCTTTAGGAAGTTAGAGCTCACAGGATACGCTTGTCCTCCAGAAATTCGCACAGATCAGACTGAAGAATTGTGATGCTGGGTTTTAGGATCTTCTCAAATATTCCAAATTGAATCCTGAGCGGGTTTTAGGAAGTGCTCGGATTTACAGCTCAGGTTTGTGCACAAAGAAAAACAGTCCAAATCCACCAAATGTGTTTCCAGTCCAGGAAGAACTCCACAGCGAGATGTCTTAAACGCTTGTTATTGCAGAATTCATCACCTTAACGTTCGGCCAAAACATTCAACACGCTGAGAGATGATCAGGATTTAACCCTAAAGTTGTGGATCTCCTGTAAATCAGCACCTTCTGCATTAATGCACTCTCAGAAGATTACAGGACTTTATAAACTTATTCCAAAAACAGGAAATTCTCAGAGAGGAATCTCAGATCTGCGTCTCAGAAACCAAAACAGGTGGGATTCCAATCCAGTGGTTTAAAAGCAGCAGGTTTCTCTCAAACTCCTCGTGATTCACTGATTTTAGTCCGTCATCCAGCAGAAACAGCGTGCAGACTGCGAGGGGGAATTTCAGAAATAAACGCCGCAGGTGGGAGAAGCACTCTGACGCACGAACCCTAACGCACAGGGAAAAAATCTCCATCCTGGTCAGATTTTAATCAGAGTCGTGCAGCTGTAGCGTGGGATTAAACCCACTCGCCCTCCATCAGGGCATTACTGTGTAAGCTGCTTTAGAGGGAAAAACGATTAAAAACCAACACAGCCAGAGATGGAGTGGGGAATTAATCTACAGATCAGTACGAATGGACCGTGTTCTCTTTATTTTAGCGGGAGACGAAAATGTTTCTGGTTAATTTGTTTTAAATGTGTGTCAGTTACCAAGTGTCCACCAGGAGGCGATACACACTCACTGTTCACAGTAAGAACTCAAACACACTGTACACTCCTTCACATTTCTGATATGAACACACTGACCTAGCAAGAATGCTAATCAGTGACCAAGCTAATCTCATAAACATGAAACTTAAAAACACAAAAAATTACACAAAACCTGATGTACATGTGAGTCGGGGCCGCTGGGTTGATTGCTAAGGGGCGGGGCTTGAGTTACATTTATCTAGTCAATCATAATGTGACCAGGTGACATCACCTTATTAATTGATCTCACACTCTTCAGCAAGCTAGCATCCACTTTAATACATCTGAAAATAAATAAGTTACATAGCTAGTTACTGGAGTTAATCATGCAGGCTAGCATGCAGGCTAATATTAGCACACTGCAGTATTTGAGATTATTATAAAGTCATCTAGACTTTATAAAACTTCATGCTAAACAGTACTGTAAATTTAGGTGGATCAATCAAAAGTGAGACCAGACGGGATGTCACATGATCATGACTGTGATTTAACTTAAAGCTCCGCCCACTGAACAGAAGGTGTTTCTGGAACACACTCTGCTTCATAAACAGTCAATAAAATGTGTTATAGAGACTCAAGTACATGGTGTGTGTGTTTGTGTGTGTGTGTGTGTGTGTGTGTGTGTGTGTGTGCAGATTTACCGAGCCAGCTCCTGTTCAGATAAACAGACACGAACACCGGCGGCACAGTGAAGAAATCCACCACCGAGTTCACCTCCAACCAGAACCACAGCTTGTCATTCGCTGCGATGAACTAACACACACACACACACACACACACATACATACACACACACACACACACACACACACGAAGCAGAGCATGAGCTAGAAATGTTAGATAAAGTTAGAACAAGGAAAGACATGAGACATAGACAATAAACCAATAAGAAGACAAAAGTGGTGACATGTAACACAAGTAACACAACAGGAAGTAAAAAGACATCAAAGGAACACTATGCTGTTGCCATGGCAGCAATAATGCAATACCCGGAGATTAAAGACACATTAAAGTACTTTAAACTGAACCTAACACTGTGTATGCACACTAGGTACATGTTCTGTGTGTGCGTGTGCGTGTGTGTGTGTGTGTGTGTGTGTGTGTTACTCACGCGCAGACCGAAGTAGAGCAGGAAGAAGACATTGAAGGCCATGTCTATCTGCAGTGTAAAGTCTTTATCAAAGTGTTGACACGACTCTATTGGACTGCAACACACACACACACACACACACACACACACACACACACACAGACAGCAAATTCATATGACACACACTTCACTTTTAATTTGACATGTACCGCATCATCATACAAGTGGTTCTTTATCTCTTTTTTATATTGTTGTGTGGTTTGTTTCTGATGATTATGCTTTGTGTACGGTTGCTAATATTATACATAAGCCAATAATATAATATTTATATAGGATTGCCTGTTCATAGTTTATAATTAAGTGATGGTTGCCATGGTAATAATAAAAACAGGTGACAGTTGAGGGTTGACACACGGTTCCTCCGAGTGTTACACCATGTCTCTCCCATGTCCTGCTCAGGCTACATCACCCATTAGAATAACACTCTCAGAGAAAAATGCTATCCCCCCTCTTCCACTTACTGTACATGAGCTCACACACACACACACACACACACACACACACACACACACACACACACACACACACACACACACACATTCCTGATCGGCCAGTTTCTCTGTTATTTACTGCAGGTGCAAGCAGACGTTTTTTTCAGGGGTTTTTTTAGGAAATGAGGTGGTGAGGTGGTCAGGATGCAGAAGATGATTCTGAAATCTTTCTTTCCTTGGTGATAGAGCTCCACTATATTATCACCTCAGGGAAGCGGGAAGATCTCGAAGTCAGACACTTGGTTGACCTTCCTAAAGTCACTGCAATGCCTGAAGATACTTCGAATGGGCTTGGGTACAATGACTAGGAGCCTGGACCAGAGGCTGCTGGACTCCTTGATGCTGTTGCTTTTGGAGCATTTAGGAAGCCTGTGGTGTCTCACATGGGCAAACAGCATTCATGACAGACACAGGTCCCAGGTGTGCTCTTCCTCACTGATGACCTTTTTTATCATGGCCTCAATGGTTTGATTAAGTAGATTAATGGAGTCTATCTGGGACGAGATACTTTCTTGAGCTTTTACATCTGCAACAGACAATGTAAGTTGACCATGAGCCAGATCAAGACGGGCATGGACATGACGTTTCTCAAGGGGACCACTTCATGGTAGAAGGTGAAAATCCATAATCACAAGATAGGTCCATACCAATTTGAAGGGTATTCCAATATTAGGCAGAGAGATAAGGACAGAAGTTGCCTTTCAGGTAGAGATGCATTACCACTGTGGGCAGTACTGACAGAAGGCCCTCATCTAGGCTTCCATCACTGGCAATGAAAACAGTGTCTGGTCTTTAAAATTTGGTGTGGGCTCCCAGATGGCTACCAACAGGCCGAGAGTGGGCCATTCATGTTATTTGGGCCTAATTATGATTTCAGACATAAGTAAGTTTGTGTTTCAACCTGGTTTGTGCCTGACCTCACTGTGAAAAAACAAACTTATACATCATGAAATTACTGCAACCAGGTAGTACTGGTCTTCACCGCCTACCAGTGTTGACAATGAGCAGCTTTTAAGCTTAGCAGGACAGGTTTATGCCAATAGATGGTTTCTAGGCCACTTATTTAAAGACATCAACCTTATAGAAGGAAATTATAAGGAGGTGCTCCTCTTGTTCACAGCGCTGAGTGTGGTAATTCAGGAGGCCATTTTTATGGAGAAATACGGATCAGGCAGTGATTCTGGACCTCAATGCCAGGGACCTCCCAGATATCCACATGGACAAATAAAACCGGGAGGTTCCTACCTGGTCTGAGGACCCAGGGCACAGATGAGGTATGAACCAATTTAACCATCCTTGAGGCTGGAAAACTAGTAAAAAAAGACACATTTAATGTCACTGCATTTGTCACTGCAGAGCTCCCAAACCAACTTCTGTGCGACAGCTTTCTGCTGGACCAGGTATTGCAGCAGTTGGTCCAGGTCCATGCCCGCATTCTCCACCAATATGGCCACTGGAAGCAGCAGAGGGCAAGAACACATACTGATGTCATATTCATAAGGTAAACAATGCGTGTGTATTTAAAGTTTTGGTGGGGGAAATGAGTGGTGAGGCAGAATGAAAAATGTGAAACATTAAACGTTTGTCTTCCATCAGTTCCAACAGGTTTGCAGGAGTCTTTACCATTGTATCAATAGGGTGCAGGTGTGTAGCAGAGTCCAGTGGTGGCGGTGGTGCTGGGAGGTTTGCTCTTAAAAAAGTAGGTCATGGCTGAAAGTCCTAGTAGCCAGTTGCTATTGAAGTCTGTGTGAGGAAAAGAGGCACAGCTCAGATCGAGCTACAGGACGTGAGCACTTACTCACCTGTTCACATTCAATTGTCCTTTTTTATATATTTGGTTAATTTTTCCAAAAGAGTAGAAAGCAACTACCCTGGTAGTCATGTTTCACCAGCTGTGCGTCGTTACTCTGACCCACCCTTCATGCACGTGGCTCGGCTCGTACTGACTCACAACAAAGGAGGTGCTGAAGTGTCGCTGTCCGTTCAGCACCTCCTTGGCAAGTGTGTGAGGTAAAGGAAGAGAATGAAGTGGCTAAATTCATCTGTGGCTCTGTAAGGCCATCTCTCTCTCTCTCTCTTTCTTTTTTTTCTCTCTCACACACACACACACACACACACACACACACACACACACACACACACACACAGTCAGTAGTGCAAACACAGCTCAAATAGCACTGAGGTGAAATAAATAATGCATGTACAAAAGAACTGGGTCCTAATAACAGACCACACTGTTTGAACTGTGTGTGTGTGTGTGTGTGTGTGTGTGTGTGTGTGTGTGTGTGTTTGTTTTAATCTTATGAGAACAACAGTATCCTGTTCACACACATACACTTATGCCTCAGGGGGACTAAAGGCTCTCTGGGGATTTCCATACTGTAATAAAAAGCACACTGTGTGTGTGTGTGTGTGTGTGTGTGTGTGTGTGTGTGTGTGTGTGTGTGTGTGTTGCTTTTTACATTTCCCTATTTAAATATTGTCAAGTATACTACCATCTTGTGGCATTTTATAACCATTACACTTACTTTTTATCTCTTTGTAAATGTTTTAGATATGCAGAAACCAGTCTGTTCCCCGTCTCTCTCACGTTATAGCAGCTGTACGCCTGTGTGTGTCATAAGGCGCTGACACTGGAGACTCCTTACATTCATGTTACACAAACACATCTGTCCTTATAGAAAACTTAACAATGCATACACAATTTAATTCTGTTATTTATCACTGGCGTTGGTCTGTACACGTCCCCGTGAACGAGCTGTTGCTATGGAAACCATAACGTATTAGAACGAGCACATTAATGGAAACTTGCACTACTGTTAGAGCTGCTGTTAGAGAGAATTAATCAGCACCTTCCCTTCTGACCAATCAGAGTGCAGGACTCAGCAGCAGTGTGGGATACGGTCAGGATGTGGACAGGATGTGGAATGAGTCTGTGTGTGTGTTTTTGTGTGTGTGTGTGTGTATCAGGTGGAGGGGGGTGGAGGTTGTGTATACACACACCGTGCACTCCATTACTGTCTGAATAAATTAGTCTGATTTCATTACTCAGACTCGTCCTGGATTAGATTTCCAATTGTAATTAAGGGACAGAGAAAGCAGACGAGTTCGAGCTCTACATAAACACGACGATAAACACGAGACATCAGAGCTAAAGACCCGTCTGGATACACAGACGAGACCGCGGTTCTGCTGTAGCGCACACCGAGCCGTACACAGAAATAAAGACGCTTCGACTGCAGATCTTCAGTGTTTTATCACTTCAGTACTAACATACTGACCACACTACTGAACACACACTACTGACCACACTACTGAACACGCTACTGACCACACTACTGACCACACTACTGAACACACACTACTGAACACACACTACTGAACACACACTACTGACCACACTACTGACCACACACTACTGACCACGCTACTGAACACGCTACTAACCACACTACTGAACACACACTACTGACCACACTACTGAACACGCTACTGACCACACTACTGACCACACTACTGAACACACACTACTGAACACACACTACTGAACACACACTACTGACCACACTACTGACCACACACTACTGACCACGCTACTGAACACGCTACTAACCACACTACTGAACACACACTACTGACCACACTACTGAACACGCTACTAACCACACTACTGAACACGCTACTGACCACACTACTGAACACGCTACTGAACACACACTACTGACCACACTACCAATTAAAGCTTCTTCACCTCATCAAGTAATTAACTAAACACACACACACACACACACACACACACACACACACACAAGCTGTAAATGGCCAACAATAAACAACATGTATTTGTGAGGCTACAACAGTATTATATCTACAGACTGTAAGTGATATATAATTTATAGTGTGTTATGTGTGTATAATGTACATGTGTGTGTGTGTGTGTGTTTAGTATCTACATGCAATATGTTGTGTGAAGGGTTGTGTGTGGCATATATAATGTATACGGGTGTGTAATGTGTATCTGTGTGAATAGTATGATAAATGTGTGTGTGTGTGTGTGTGTGTGTGTGTGTGTGTGTGTGTGTGTAACAGGAGAAGTATGAAAGAGGATCCGAGGCTCGTCTCTGAGCGGAAACACAGCGGCCTCTGTAATTAAGAGACATTTAATGTAACTAATACCTCAACGTAGGGTCTCACACACACACACACACACAGTATAAACAAACATACTATACACACACACACACACACAGTCACACACACCATATACAACCCATTTATACACCATATACAATGCAGTACACACACAGTATGTAGAATATACACACAAAATACACACACACACGCACACACACACACAGTACACACACACACACACGCGCACATACACACAGTACACACACAGTACACACACAGTACACACACAGTACACACACAGTACACACACACACAATTTTTACATACAAAATTCGGTACACGCAACCATTATACACAGATGCAGCTGCTGATGAGGGTGGTGATGTGGTGGTGTGTGTGTGTATGTGTGTGTGTGTGTGTGTGTGTGTGTGTGTGTGTGTGTTATGGCTGACTCTGATTGTTACCAGCAGTAACACTGATTCTCTTTCCTGTCTAACAGGAAGTTGAGCTTTTCCTTTTCTTCCTGCCTTCAGAAGTGCATTAGTGAAACAACTTTCTTCTGATTCCCTGCTTTAGAGTGAGTACAACACACACACACACACACACACACACACACACACACACACACACACTCACACACACACCACACTGGTGTATAACTGAAACGTAGCTCCGCCCCTTAAAAAGTATCCGTGTTGCTAGTGAACATTACCCAGTAAGTATAAGGAGGTGTAGGTGAGGAGAGAATCAGTTCCTCAGTGCGGCCAAAATAGTTTGATTTTATTTCTTTAATTTATTTATTTTTGCATGCTGCAATTTCTCTATAATCCTGCAGGTGGTGCTCTAAACTACCCATGCGTCGGCAGGTAGAACTGCATCCCGCGTGGTAGAAGATAATTATCTCCAAAGTTTGTTTAGAATTGTAGCAAAAAAATAAATAATAAACTTTAAATAAGAATTTTTAAAAACGTAAGATACGTATTGTATCGGCACAAAGGTACGGTGATATCGCTCCGGATGTTCCCTGGTCATTCCCGTCCCTACTGCGCTGGAACTTAAACATATAGAATAACAGCTCTGATTATATTCCCAAAAATAAATGAACACGACACCCAAAACACGAGCTACTAAACCACCAGCACAGAATAAAGAGAGCAACGAGCCAATCACACGCACGACCCCGACACACGCACGACCCCGACACACACACGCACGACCCCGACACACACACGCACGACCCCGACACACACGCACGACCCCGACACACACGCACGACCCCGACACACTGGGACAGCAAATTTAAGTACATCATCTTTTTTGTCTGATTTCCACGTTAGAGCGGGTCAGGTGGGTCGGGTCGGGTCGGGTCGGCTAACACACAGCGAGGTGGCAGAGGTACACAAACTCAATACTCAAGTTAATGTACAAGTACTCGTCTAAAAATGTTCACTACAAGCAAAAAGTACCATTTGTACTCAGTCTGAAGTGCTTTAAAATGTACTTTAAGTACAAAAGTACCAGTACTTCACAAAGAATCAGATTTTCTGCATATTTACAGTATCAGACCAAGTAAACAGTACTGTAAAGGATTTAAACAACAGTCGATGCTGTGAATAACATGAATGTGTGAGTCTGATAGAGACCAGTGTTGGGGAAGTTCAAAGAACTCAAAAAAACTAATCTACTACAAGTTACTAATTACTACTTTAAAAGTGTAATTTAATTACATTACTGATTATCACATGTAAAAAGTTTATTAGATTACTAACTACGTCCCTTTTAAGTTACTTTGAAAAAACCCGTCACTGTGTGCGCCTGTGATGGGCCGCGCCTCAACCACTTACTCCACAGGCTCCCTTCTGCAGGTGCGCGCATGATTAAAACTGATGCTGCCGCGCAAAACCTGATTTTTAAAAGCATTTTTTAATCCTTTTTTAAACACCACATTTGTGGTCTAATTACATGCATTTAAACTGTAACACGTTACATTACTGCAGTATCAGGAGAAGTAATTCAATTACAGTAACACGTTACACAGTATCTCATTATACACAACTCTGGTAGAGACTAACAGCCAAACTGGGTAAACTGGGTCTCAGGAGCAGGAAGTAAAAGTACAGGTTCTCCATCAGAAATGTACTGAGTGGAAGTAAAAAGTCTCACATACGGAAAATACTCAAGTAATGTCCAGGAACGCAAAAAAATACTTGAGTACAGTATCAAAGTCACCTCAAACACACACACACACACACACACACACACACACACACAGAACAGATCTTCTGTACATCGCCCTCTACAGGTCATTCCACAGGGTTTGGCTCTGACTGGACTCTTCTGAAACCCTGATCTGTTCCATCTGAAGCTGTTCCTTTGCTGAATTGGGTTTGTGATTTGGATTATGTGCAGGAAGGTTGAGACATGGTTCTTCATTCTGTTCCTGTTCCTGAACATCACAGTGGTGCAGCATTTTCTCCACATGATGGCCTTCATGGTGTTCCGCTGTAATGTGCTCTAATGTTTTGTAAATCCTTCCTTAGCCACACCCAATCCATTCTTTTCCACATTGAGGACCCTGTACATGCTCTGTCGTAATCTCTACAGCTTCAGCGAGATGAAACCAAGAACATGTGAAGAAACTTGGCGAGGAACAGCAGAACTTTATCTAGAGTTCATTAGAATCACTTTACTGGTGAGAGGTGTGTGATCATTACCTTTGGGACTGGTTGAATACGAGTGCAGTCACACGAGAGAATAATGCCTGCACACACACACACACACACACACACACACACACACACACACACACACACACAGGAAATGCTAAGGAACTGAACATGCTGTGTCTGTGGAACAGTGTGTACCGCTTTAATCTCTAATCTACTCTGATGACCAGGCCGGTGTGTGTGTGTGTGTGTGTGTGTGTGTGTGTGTTTAAGAAGTTTTTCTCTCTCTCGCTTAATTCAGTTTATATTCACTGAGCTTTATCTGTGTGACCGTGTCTATAATCACACAGGACATTTCCTCATTACAGTAAGACATGATTTATTAGTTTCACTAGTGGGTTTAACAGTGTGACCACACACACACACGCACGCACGCACGCATACACACACACACGCATGCGCACACACACACGCATGCGCACACACACACGCATGCGCACACACACACGCATGCGCACACACACACGCATGCGCACACACACGCATGCGCACACACACGCATGCGCACACGCACACACACACACGCATGCGCACACGCACAAACACACACTCATGCATACACACACGCACGCATACACACACGCACGCATACACACACGCACGCATACACACACGCACGCATACACACACGCATGCATACACACACGCATACACACACACACATCATCTATTCAGCTCACACATTATAAGTTTTGTTCTCTTCACCTACGCTGCTGCTGAGTGCTGCGCTCTGATTGGTCGACAGCTGTTGATTTATTCTCTCTAACAGCAGCTTCGACAGCAGCACAGGGTTATACAGTATTAATGTACTCGCTCTGATGCATCATCGTTTCCATGGTAACGGCTCATTCTCAGAGATACGCCACATAAACAGATTAAAGGCGTGTAAGGAGTCTCCAGTGTGAGCGTGGTGTAACAGTCAGAGGTGAAGCACATGTTCAGGACAGCGGAGGAAACACTCCCATTAACTGGAAGAGAGAGAAGAGAGAGAGAAGAGAGAGAAGAGAGAGAGAAGAGAGAAAGAAGAGAGAGAGAAGAGAGAGAGAGAGGAGAGAGAGAGAATAGAGAGAGAGAGGAGAGAGAGAGAGAAGAGAGAGAGAGGAGAGAGAGAGAAGAGAGAGAATAGAGAGAGAGAGAGGAGAGAGAGAATATAGAGAGAGAATAGAGAGAGAGAGAATAGAGAGAGGAGAGAGAGAATAGAGAGAGAGAGAATAGAGAGAGGAGAGAGAGAATAGAGAGAGAGAGAATAGAGAGAGGAGAGAGAGAATAGAGAGAGAGAGAATAGAGAGAGGAGAGAGAGAATAGAGAGAAGAGAGAGAGAGAATGTGCCGAGTGGACGAGTGTTTATAGCTGCTATAAGGTGTGTGAGAACATGACCCCACCTGTTTCAGACGCAGTACCACATTAACTATAACCACAGATAACACAGGACACGGACTGTACCATGTGTCAGGTGTTACTGTACTTATCTGCTGAACATATCGCTGTGTCGCAGGAAACAACTCTTTACAAACTTGGAGAGGTGTGGTTTAAAATATATTTTTTTATATTTTATGTTTTAAAATCACTAGAAGTTGTATTACTGTAATTTAAGTGTAACATTAACATCATAATTAGTGTCATTTTCTTTGAACAAAGTTTATTTTAGTAATTTACTGTAAATAATGTTAATATTCCTGTTTTATGTTTCCTGGGTTCGTTAAGAACTGAATCTGCTAGCTACATTAATCACCTTAGCATTAGCTAGTTCACGCCACTGAAGGAGTCTCTGGGCCTAGTTACCTAGCAACAACATCAGCGCTCTGACACATGATGATATAATATCAATTTGTCTATATATTTAATAAGGTACTTTATTATATACACCTTGTGATATACAGTATATACAGTAGAGTGTTATTTCACATCACCCAGCAATAAACAAGGGCTTCACATCAACTTTATGGTTTAAATATTAAGAGGAATGCACATGTAAATAATAAATGAATGTAAATTTAATTGAAGGTGTGTGTGTGTGTGTGTGTGTGTGTGTGTGCTGAATCAGAAACACTCACTTGGAAGAGTCGATGAAGTAAATGACGAGTGCTCCGATACTGAGGACGAACACCAGCACCACCTGAGAGTCAGAGAACATCACACACACACACACACACACACACACACACACACACACACACACACACACACACACACAGGAGGTTACATGGCTGAAAAGTGTTTTCATTAACAGTGTAGAACAGAGGTGTGGGACCGGGGTGTTTCCCTGTGCTGTTTCAGTTCCCTAGGTTGTACAGACTGCGATGTGCTTCCTGCTCTAACAAACTCTGACACCTGCGTGTGTGTGTGTGTGTGTGTGTGTGTTAATGAGCTGAGTCAGGTGTCAGAACAGGAAACACCACAGGGAAAGACAAGGAGCCGCACTGACGAGCACTGAGCTCATCCAGCTCCTTCACCAGAACACTTCCTCTAACACTGTTTAGTCCAGTCATTAACTCCATCAGGACTGAATGTGCAGGACGATGAACACACACACACACACACACACACACACACACACACACACACAAACACAAACACACACACAGATATTCCCACTGATTCCAGTCCTGTACTAATCAGCTCATTATCAAGTGAAATTAGAAAGTTAAGTCTGTAAATTTCCACCAGGCTCCACCCCCTCTAACTCTTAAAGCTATCCACCAGGCTCCACCCCCTCTAACTCTTAAAGCTATCCACCAGGCTCCACCCCCTCTAACTCTTAAAGCTATTCACCAGGCTCCACCCCCTCTACCCATTCCACTAGGCCCCACCCCTCTGTCCCCTGCACCAGGCTCACCCCCTCTACGCCCTGCAGCTACCACTCAGGCTCCACCCCTCTAACTCTTAAGGCTATTCACCAGGCTCCACCCCCTCTACACCGAATGCACACATACTGTAGTAACTAACTGTTCAGCCTGATATAATTTATACATTTGGTAGAAACTGTAAGTCTGATTATGGATTTATAATAATTGTATTTTTAATCATTTTAATCTCGTTAGAATATGTTTATATTTTCAGAAGAATGACTAACTGTGTGTAACAGATAACCGTGTATGTGTGTGTGTGAGAAAGAGATTTACAGCTGGGTTTTTTCATTAGTGGCTGTAGAGGGATTGTCAGAGTGCGTATTAAAGTAAATCTCCACACAGAGGGGCCGAGCCTGTTTAATCTCTTTCACTCCTGTTTCATCCGCCATCCCAATCCATCCTCTTTATCCCTCACTACATTTCTTTATCCCCCTGCAACTCCACATCTCTATCATTCTTTTTTTTTTTTTACCAGAATCACATCTTCGTTATCCTTCTTTCCTCGCTCTCGACTCGTCTGTCTGGTTCTCTCTTTCTGTCTTCACGTCCAAACTGCAGGATTATCCTGCATGTGTTCTGGTCGTCGGTAGACTTTCCTCACATCTCTGCCAGGATTTATTTCTAAATACATTTAGCTAGGGCATTAATCATCTTTTTATGCAAATTATTATTTATTGCGTTATTGTGCTTTTATTATCAACCTGGGCAGTGCATCATCTTTTATCACTGACTGTCTATCACTTAATTATTGAAATATGCAGTGATGTACCCGTAACTCAGTCAGAAGTCCACACAGTCTGTCCCGTCTGCAGTGGGACAGCACGTTAGTAAAATGCCTAAGACACTTTGACTGGTCCATGGCGTTGTTATCAGGGGGTAATGCTGTTGGTAAGCTGGAGTCATATGGGAGGTTTTTGACTTGGATGAGTTATTAGGTAACTGTTATAGTCACCAAAAAAAAACCCAAACAATCAAGCACCAGCACTATGAGCATTTCAAGCATTTGTTTCGGACCTTATTTGGGGTAAGTGGTGACGTTTTTATAAAATTTTTTTGGGGTAGTTTACAGTTTATTTCCCAGATTAGTTTTTTGTCAGTTGTTTCGAATATCACAGGCAGCACCAGCAGCGGTCAGATGTAACTTAATGGAGAGAACTTAATGGTTAATAGAGAATTTAATGGTCTGCTTACCAAGTCTGGAGTCAACAATACAGCTTACTGTCAGCGTCACAAACTCACAATGTCACTCCTCTTTTCCCCAAAAAGATTCCAAAAACGTCGAAAATACTATTAATGTCCCTATTACAAAAGCTGCACTATCCGATGAAAAGTGTTTGTGCTCTCTGAAAATACCTTCAGAATCTGACCGCATGTCGTCTGGATAAATTTACCATTTATTTATTCTTTGGGTAAGAGTTAATCTGCAGGTTATTTCTTTGACTGGAATATACTGTGACGCGGTTCATGAGAGACACAAGCTGAGGCTATAACCAGGCTCATAACCTGGCCTTGGTCAGGTCTATATTCTGAACATAGAATTGCAAAACGTCTGATACTTTTGGGAAACAAAGACTTTAACTGTTCCATCTTTAATAGTTTTTTAAATTGATATTTTAAAAGAACCAGATAGAGACTGATAAGCTAAGCAGCTGGTGTTATCCGGGTATTTTAATAACCTTTAAGCAAAAATACAACATCTATTCCCCTGTTTTATACAAATTACTGATTTAACTTTGACTAGTTTTGGATGAATAAATATTTTTAAGTCATGTGTGCATGTTTTAATTGTTGGGGGATTGTTTGGGTATTTAAAAAAAACATTTACTTGAACCAACTACTTCAATGGGAGAAAAATGGAAGACTAATTTGTCTTAAATAGTCAGAGTTGGGCTAATAATAATAATAATTATTATTATTAATATTATTACTGGTCATAGAAACAAATGAAAACTATGAAATTATGTGACCCATAATAATTTTTTCTCAGTATAAATAAATGTTTTTAGGGTTTTTTTATGTTTTAAGAACTCTATAAAAAGAGCAAAGATAAGCTTAGAAGGAGTGGAAGGTAAGAAACCTCAGTGGAGAATACGGACTATGACATGGTGCTAATTGCTCTGTGTTTTTTTTTTGTGTGTTTTTTTTGGCAAGGGGGGAGTTCTTTAGACCTGTCTGTGTGGAAATGTGTTTGTGTTAAAGCCAATGGAGAAATGTAGCCAGGGGTATGGGCCAGGGGTAGCTCAGTGGTTTAGGCATTGGACTACGGTTCGGGAGATCCCAGGTTCAAACCCCACAACCACCAAGTTGCCACTGTTGGGCCCTTGAGCAAGGCCCTTAACCCTTAACTGCTCAGATGTGTAATGAGATAAAAATGTAAGTCGCTCTGGATAAGAGCGTCTGCTAAATGCCTAAACGTAAAATGTAGGAGCGCACACACTTTTCTATCCACAAACGCTTACATGTGGGACTTTTACTGTTGTCTTGTAAAAAGCTGATTAAACCTATGAACACAGCTGATCAAAAGAAATACTAAACACACACATGGTCAATTTTATCCTCAAGTGAAATACATCAATACGTTAATAATTTACACCATAATAACATTAGTGGAGAAGGATCTGAAGAGACTCTATTACATCATGACTTTGAGATGCTTACAGTATTTTTGCCATAGACATTGTTTATTTTGTTGAACATTACAAAACAGTCATGTTCAATAAACAGTGCATCTGGATTCGACTCAGAAGTAAAATTAACGAAAGACTGAGAAGCCCTGGTACACTTGACTCTGAACAGCCACGGACTGGCTTTAACAATAATTGATGATTGTTTTTATATTTATGTTTTTTGTATATATTTTAAATAGGAGGGATTAGATAAGAAAGGACAGATACGATCAGACAAATAAGGCAATGTTTATCGCTTAAAGGAAAATAATCTTATAGTTTAAAATTAGACAGATCAGACCACTCACTTACTCACTCACTCACTCACTCACCCACCCACTCACCCACCCACCCACTCACTCACTCACTCACTCACTCACTCACTCACTCACTCACTCACTCACCTACCACCTCACTCACTCACTCACCCACTCACTCATCTATCCCAGGAGACTTAGAACACAAGGTGGGGTACACCCTGGAGGGAGGTCCCAATCCATCACAGGGCACACACATGTTCATTCACACACACTCACTCACCAACACACACTATAGAAGGTAGACCATATATGATTAAATTAGACATGAGTTTAGAAGAGAGAAAATACAGCTGTATAAAGAAGATCAAAGAGAAAAGAAGAAACAAGAAGAAACAGGAATGATAAGCAGATGCTGCACACATGTTTGCGCAAACTAGCGACTGATGGCTAACTCGTCAAATCGTCTGAACTGAAGTGAGGCGCGGCGATCAGACGCATCACGACCTCCTTCAGACGCTGGTGAATTATTAACACATAATATAGGCCTGAAATGACACCATCATTACAGATAGCATCGATGCTAACACAGCGTCTTACAGCAAATCCAACAGAGAAACGCTGCCGCTATGCCAAGAGACAATACAGCGAGGACACGGTGCGAGAGACAGAGCAAGGCGGATCAGTCTGAAAATGGCAGGACAGATCAGATAAAGAGTGTCTGATGATGTGCCCGTCTCCACACTGGTATTTAAAGAGCTTGGCCTGTGAGGAACTGTATCTACATTACACAACTGCCCCTCTCGCACTCCTTTTATTGCCGCTGCTTAGAACATGTATAATACATGAGGACGCCTGATTATTTTCCATGATGGCAAACGGTATTGTCACTCCATCGCTGTGAGAAAACTCTGGCATGCATTTTTAATTCCTGGCCATCAGAAATCGAAAAATAAAAACACAAGCAGGCTATGGCTTTGTGGAACGAAACAATAATGACTTCTGATGCTCCAAGACTACGTCAGTATATATCTATATATATTTCTCAGTTTATCACTTCATCTCTCCATCTATTATCTGATTAATGCAAGGTCATGATCTTTTTTTCATGGCTGTTTCCATGGCAGCAAGAAACACTCGATATTCCCTTTCAAGCATCGGAAGGCACAACTACATTCACATAAATCCACAAAGAGCACTCGAGTAGGCTGAAAACATGGACTAGTGCCTGGAATCAATACGAATAAAGTTTCTTTTTTTAATGCAGTTTGATATTTTAATAGTTTGTGAACCCAAATTTTTTTGCTCTATTACGAAGCTGACGCAATATCTGTCATCCAGCTGCTGTTTCTTTGCCACTTTAAACCTCGAACCAAAAATGTGACCTGTCACACCAATTCAGGCATCAAGTCACATTTTGGGTGATTTCCAAAGTCACATATTTTCAGAATCCTGGTTCAATAAGCTTCAGCTTTAATACCAAGTTTATAACTGTAGTGTGGTCGGTTCCTGAGATGTGGCCAGTGCGAGTTTGTTTTTTTCAATGCATAAATCCAACTTTTACAATATTTAAATGGGGATTCTATGACGTAGTAAGAAAAAAAGGAACCCCCAGTCTCATTTTGACATTAGGCTTTTAGCTAACAGTAGAAATGTATCTTAAGGTGAAAAAATGCGTAGTGTGAAAACAGCTGGAGGCTCTCTGCGACAGTGTTGAATTGGCGCATTTCAAACAGATTATTTCCACAATTCCACAAGTTCCTTTGCATAATCACAGTTGTTTAGACTGAATCTGGACTTACACCCCTATCTCACCGACGCGGTCCGAGAAGTTCCACAGGGTCTGTAAGCACGTGCTGTTTTTAGTGCAGAAAGAATGGAAACGTAATCACTAGACCAAAACTGGCATTGAATAACGATGAATCCACAAAAGTAGTTTCAAAGACTATACCTATTTGGTGTTCCCTGTTGTTTTGCTGTTCTGCCAACTTCGCATGGTGACAATGACTGTGGGATTCTCTTAAAGTAAACTGTTTAAGCACCACTAAAGAGATTTCTATGCGGTTGTAATATAACAGCCGATGTAACAAAGAGCTTTTGTTCTAACGCAGTGGTTCTCAAACTTTCAAGCCAGCAACCCCTAATTGAAGATCGACAAGATCTCGCGACCCCCACTATCAAAAACAAGCAATAAACATAAGCTGTTCATAGTATTTTGACTACATTTACTATACATCAAAATCACTTTGGCTTACCTTTTAATTGGAATTGTGTACTTGTTTTTGGCAGCACAAAAACTTCATTCGTGGCCTGCTGGTGGATACAGATACCCGCAATCATGTGTTTTTGATCATATAATTCCTTCTATTTTTGGCAGAAAAAGTCTGTAGACTTTTCAATAAACAAAAGATGTTTCGTCTCCAAATGCCTTTGCATTTTGCTGGGTTTCATACTTTTATGAGCAGGCACTTCTAATCAGATTACACTTTAAGGGAAATCTACGTTTTCGACAGTAGAGCAAGTGAATCCATACTTTATGAATTCTTCCTGATATTTCCGACATTTCCAACTTTGGTCGGACGGGGTCTTGCTCTTATGCTTGTCGATGTACGTGGTTCCGATGACTCGGGCAAACTGTCCACAGTTTCCTCAACATTTTTAGATTTGTGAATAACTAATTTATTCATCTCGGCAGTTGCGGTTTTCACGTGCAGTTGTGCGCTGTAGCAATAACTAGTGAGCCAGTCGTCATAGCTTTGAGTCGTGATTTTTTTTTAAACACTCACACTCAATCAGTAATATCTTTACAAATCAGAAAATATTTATTTAAAGCGTTTACTTGTAATACTGAAAAGTGTGTATTATAATCACAAAAAAAGACACTTTTTTTAATCCCTCTCGCGACCCCTTGAAATTATTCCGCGACCCCCAAAGGGGTCCCGACCCCTTGTTTGAGAACCACTGTTCTAACGTACCAGCTCTGGCTACAATATGAAGATGTAACAGGCACAAATCTTCCTTTATTTCTTTCTCTTTCTCATCACAGATCTCATTTTACTTTCTATTATTTTACATTTACCTTCACCCATCACTTAGTGAATGACAGAAAGTGAAAGACCATGAGAGAGTGACAGATCTACACTGTAAGGTAAGTTCACTCTTTAGTGTAGCATTTCAGTGGTCAGGGGTCAGAGCCCTAATTCATCTCATCATATCAGCTCACACTCTACTCACACAAAGACACTGTGTGGACCGTGTATACTTACTGTATGCTTTCATGGCACTGATTTCCACCAAGATCTATGAGACCCAAGTAATGTAAAACCATAGTACCAATAACTAAAGTAATGAGATCCAGAAAAAACCTGAAGTAGCTTCCACAAGTAATTAGGCCACAAGTAATTAGTACGAAATTGAAAACCCAAGTGTTGAGACCTAGATCAATAGCTATACTAATAAGACCCAGACCAAGACCTAAAGTAATCAGAACCAGACCAAGACCCCAAGCAATTAGTTTTAAATCAAGTTTTAAAGTAATGGAACCCAGATCAAGACCCTGAGTAACGCGACCCAGATTAAAACTCAGAGTAACGCGCCCCAGATCATGTCCCTGAGTACTAACTGTCTTTAAGTCCATGTGACACAGCTGTTTAGTTGTTCCCTCTCTTGTTACCTGAATTATATTGGAAACATTTATTTATACTATTACATTTTTCAAATTAATACATTTTTATAAGTCGTCATAATAATAATTTTATTTATAACATGATTTAATAACATTATTAATGAATTGATTTCTATAGAATAAGCATTTCGCGAGCTAACCACAGCACTCAGACTATCGCAACCACCAGACAATCAATATTCAGACAGTCAACTACACCACAATCAATCAATACAGCGTCACTGAAAGGTCTGGCAGGACGGACAGGTCGAAATTACAGGACCTATGAGTCTCTGGCATGAATATTAACGTTCGCATCTTCATGACCCTCATCAATCACCAGTGTGATTACAGTGTATACTCATCCATCACCTCCGCTACTAACCAACCCGTCATCAATAGAGCGCTCAAGTGACGGACACTGAAGAGTGGATTGGCTCAGACCTTTCTGTCCGTCCCAGTATTCTCAAAAAGCATCATTTTCTAAAAATAAATAAATAAAATTGATAAATAATTATATGTTTGAACTCTGAAATGAATTTGTGTAGAATGTGGGTTGTGCTAATAAACTCCGCCCACCTCTAAGACACCTATCCAGAACTTTGCTTTATATTATATAAAGTATTATAAAAACAGCAACAAGGAGCAGCGAGTCAGGACTGAATGAGACCATCATGTAACACTAGACGATGGTTTCACGTGGTTCTTTAGAGCGTGCGCAGGTCACAGGGGGGGTTTGTGTGATTTCACATTCAGACTTGTCAGTTCCATCAGCGGCAGAACATCAGCTCCAGCTGAACCTCACATCTCTCTCTCTGGAAACTGTACCACAGGCTAAGCTAAAACACACACACACACACACACACACACGATAATTAACTTTAAACTCTGAATGCTACACTGTATAAGCACGATACACAAACTGACGTCAGTTATTGTTGCTCACAATCATTACGTATTAAAGCTGATCATTTCCATCTATTGTGTAACTTGAATACTTTGATCCACCACATTAAGATACATTTTAACTACCTCCTGCATTACACATCACAACAAAATATCAACTGTCTCCGGATCCAGATAAATTCCTGGATATCTCCCGTGCTGCCTCGGGTGTCTCCTGCGTGCCTGGTTAGTGACATTGAGTTTCCGGGACACTGCATTAGATAGACGTCTGTCTCTCATCTCGTCTCTCATCACTGTGAAGCGGCAAATGTGCTTTTAATGAGTTTATGCATTCTTTATGTTTACTCTGTAGGAGCGAAGCCTCCATTCTGCTCAAATCCATAAAGGTCAGGACAGACACCGGAGAGGACGGTCCATGAGCTGAGCCTCATAAATTCCAAATGGCTTCCTGTACGATATGAAAGAGCCCCTTTGTGTAGCACCGTCCTCATTTAAACCGTCGCAAAAATAAAGTCAAACTGTTTTTTAAATGTTTATATATGAAGTTAGCTAAAACGCTAACAAACGATTCAGACGTTCTCTCTCCAGGTGACAACCGAAGCCTACAACCCTTAAACCCCTGCCTCAAACTACACACTCAAGCACGGCTGCGTACGGGTCGGCCCAAATGTTAAATATGCAAATATGTCAATGAGAGCACTCTATAGGTCTGGCTTTCTTCAAAACAGGTCAGAGGGAGACACCCGTTTAGTTTCTTTTACAATATAATGGGGAAGTGTCTTCACAGTGTAATAAAAGTTTTTATGTATTCATCATATCAGTGTATTTACTGCCATTTACACCCTCAATCAATATTCACACACACACACACACACACACACACACACACACTCACACACTACGGGCGATTCAGGAACCCCGAATAGCCCTCAGCTGATCATTATAATTCACACACATTCACATTTCATACAAACTTCCATCATTTCTTCCGATTGTGTAAAGCTGCTCTGGGACAATGACAAGTGTTATATATATATAAATAAAATTTAATTAAATTGAATTAGCCTAATCTGCATGTGTTTGGACTGTGAGAGGAAACTGGAGAACCCAAAGGGGAACCCCCCCCCCGGGTTCGAATCTCGTCTCCGTGTGTGTGGAGTTTGCATGTTCTCCCTGTACTTGATGGGTTTCCTCCGGGTACTCCGGTTTCCTCCCACAGTCCGAAGATATGCAGGGTAGGTTAATTAGCGTTCCTGAATTGCCCATTGTGTGTGTGTGTGTGTGTGTGTGTGTGTCCTGCGATGAACTGGCACCCTGTCCAGGGTTTACCCCGCCTCATGCCCTAAGTCTCCTGGGATAGGCTCCGCCCCCCGCGACCCTGAATACAGGATAAAGCGATATAAAAGATGAGTGAGTGAGGGATGCACAGTGTGTGTGTTTGTGTGTGTGTGTGTGTGTGTGTGTGTGTGTGTGTGTGTGTGTGTGTGTGTGCGCATGTTTGAAATATGACCAAACTCTACATGCATGCCTGAGTAACCATGTTGACTAATACTCCGCATGTGTGTGTGTGTGTGTGTGTGTGTGTGTGTGTGTGTGTGTGTGTGTGTGTGTGTGTAGAGAGAATTTCCGAGCCCTGGACATGGTTTTGCATACATTTCACCTACAAATTCTTTATGTTTATTTATTTTTTACTTTTATTCATTCTTTACAGTTGTTTATTCTTTACCTGTTTATGTATTCTTTACATTTATTTTTCTCTTTATATATTTATTTTACTCTTTCTATGTTGTGTATTTAATACATTAATTTATTCTTTACATTTATTTATTATTTACCCGTTCCCATGTTCTACAAAGATGGAAGAACTTCTCATCATTCTGGCTTCACACATTCCCTTCTCATACCCAGGAGGCTACGCTAACTGAAAATCTAATTTTATTTCATTTCCTTGGACATGTGGCATGTTTGTGTAATCAGTGGTCTGCTTTCCTGGCTCAGTCAGAACAAAAACAGGGCCGTCATCTGCTTCTGCTCCTCACGTCTGAGTCAGGCGGTAAAGTGCAGCTAGCTGATGGAAAACGTGGCTGAAGCAGCGGAAAACATCATTAGCTGCTTATTTGCCAAACTTAGCTTTTATTAGTTGGTGAAATTATTAATTTAGTGGCGTCTAACTATTAGAAACCCTCGGTATGGATCATTATAAATATACAAAACATGTGAAAATACGTTAGTATGTTTTAAATTCAAATCCTAATGTTATTTGTCATGTACACAGTCAGACTCCTCCAGACTCCGATCCGCAGTGAAACGCTTAAATTACCGTCTGTGACCTTAATAAAATATATAAATAGGAAATGAATATTAAATAAAATAAGAAATTAAATATAAAAAAACATCAGAAATGTACTTTATACGAGATTATTAATGCACTAGCACACCGCGACTAAACAGCTTCTTATTTAGCTTTTTTTAGGATTGATTTTGTGCAGGAAAACTTCTCATTTAAAACTTTCTGTACTTTATTATAACATAAAGCTGTAAAGCATCGATCAGTCTTGTTGTGTCTCTTTCCTTATATGGTAACTGTTTCCTGTTGCCATGGTATTACATTCTTCTCCCGTTAAGCCTCATTAGTCTGCGACTTACACCCTCCTGTTGTTAGAGTGTGTGTGTGTGTGTGTGTGTGTGTGTGTGTGTGTGTGTGTGAAATGTTTAACCATCGAACACTCTGCTCAGCAGGGATGGATGGATTTACGCTCGTACCTGCGCTGTTAGAACACGTCTGCTCTCTCCATTCAGATTAATGTTTAAAATGTAAAGGATTTATTTTAAAAACAAATTTTTAAATGTTTTTTTTTTTTATCTGTCCTGATGTGCTTTGTTTGATGTAGACCTTATTAATCATTTTTGACCACTTTTAGCTTTAATTCTTTATTGGCTTCTCTAATAATATCCTACACACCTGCGTGACGTTAGTTATTTAATTTCACACTTCACGCTTAAACCCTTTTCCCTTCTGCGTGACAGACAGCGAGGAAATTTAAAGAGGGAAAATCGAGGCGAGGCGAGGCGAGGCGAGGCGAGAGTGAAACCCTGCTGATGTAAGATAGGGGAAGGAGGCGGGGCATCCAGAGGGTCAAACCTCCCGAGTTATTTCATGAAAACCTTTCAGCTCCATCTGTTTAAAACACAAGCCTTGATCTGACTACTTTAATTTACATCTCATTTACATCTTATAAAATATATTACAGGTTGAATGACTCAGTTACGCAGGAAACACTCTATAAATATTCATTTGAACCAATAAACTGTACTGACACTCAAACATACGTGCTTGTTCATCAAACCGTCCATGTTGTCCTGACTTTACAGCTGTTTACACTGGATTTATTACACTTTAACTACCATCGTTTACGTAACGCGGACCGAGAGCCAATCAGAACAGGAGGATATTAATATACAGTACGGAGGCTGTGGAGGAAAACACGGCTCAGTCTGTTGTTCTTAATTAATGATAATGAATCTAATTAACAGCCCTCACGCACACACACTGGTCCACCCCGAACCCTTCTGGCTTGTTCAGGCTTTTCTCTGCAAACAGGAAGGGCTGAAGGAGAAAGCCTCCAGGATGCACTCAGAAAGCCCTCGTTCCTGACTTACACTTCCTCCCTACAGTTCCCTGGAGACAGGCCAAGCTAAATGTCTCGACTCTAATCAAATATTCTACACACATAACCACAGAGTGATTAGCCACAGCGCGGTTCAGCACAGATCAGCATGGAAAATGTAATCCAGACACGAGTCCCAGACCCCACTGTTTGATATGCAGGGTCTCGTTAGGACAGACACCGAGGAGACTGACAACACCATGGGGTACAGGGGAGCAAGTCTAGACCTGACCTCTCCACACAGGAAAACCCCCAGTGCTGGAACTACTAGCACTCCGCAGTGTTTATACACCGACTTGTGGACGGAAACCCCGACAGTCTTAAATCAGTGCTGGGGTTTTACTGTGTAGTTCCCTATTAAGCAGCTAGCTAACACCCTGCCCACTAAAGCGGCTAATTAACAAACAAGACATCATCCAGGGAAGATGGCTTCCACACCAGGTGATCTCCAAATGTAACGGCCTCCAAGCATAAATACATCCACATCTGGCAGCTGCCAAATATCATGTCTTTATGAAATCTTATTCAATTTGATTTAAGTCATTTACAATTCAGAAATTTCAGATATTACATTTATTATAATTATAAAAAACTTGACACTCACAAAACACGACATTGATCAAATGTGATGCCCTCTGAAGAAGACTACCTCCTAAAAGTAGGCCTCCAAAAGCCTCTCAAACCAACAGTGTCCAAACATAATGGCCTCCAAAATCAATCACCTCCATATGTTATGTCCACTAAACTTGACGGCTTCCCACCATAATGGCCTTCAAATACAATGGTCTCCAAACATGACAGTCTCCAAGCATGATGGCTTCCAAACACGATGGCTTTCAAATATGATTCAAGTCAAGTCAGTTTATTTATTTGTAAAGCGCTTTTAACAATTGTCACTGTCACAAAAAAGCAGCTTTACACAATCAAAATTATGGAAGTTTGTATGGAATGGGAACGTGTAAGAATCAAAATGCCTCCAACCACGATGGCTTCCAAACCTAATAGCGTTCATCCACAATGGCCTCCAAGCATGAAGGACTACAACTATAATGGTCTCCAAATATAATGGATCCCAAAAGTGACAGTCAATAAACAGAATATTCTCCAAATACAACTGTCTCTAAAGTAGACAGTCACCAAACATGACAATCTCCAACCCTCATGGGTTCCAAACCCATCAGTGTTGGTTTATCCTGCTGTGAGAGTAACTTTATTTATCAGGAAATTAGTGACTTGACTTTAAATTTGCTTTATGTCTGACATTAAAGGATACAAATGTAGCAACTGATTCCTCAGGTTAATTATTCTAATTATCTGTTAATAGCACTGCTAATTAACAGGTTCACAGCAGTGTTCAACACACACACACACACACACACACACACACACACACACACACACACACACACAGCTGCCCTGCTACATGAAACTGCTGTTACCATGGATACAGACTGGGTCAGCTAAACACACTACAATGCTCAAGGTTTTTACACACACACACACACACACACACACACACACACACACACACACACACCAGTGATGAGCTTCATTCATCGTCCAGCGGCTGCAGCTGAGTCATATCGTGCTTACATCACACACACACACACCCACACACTCATGCATGCACACATGTGCACTTACGCACATACATACGTGTGCACAAAAACACACAGATCCTTTGACTTTAATATCATGATTAATGATTAATATTATGCATCATGGCTCATATTAAGTGGGTGTGTGTGTGTGTGTGTGTGTGTGTGTGTCTGGGTATTTGTCTGGCTCTTCCATATTACTGAGCAGCCAGGAAGCCATAGCAACCTCTTCAGTCAGTGGCTAATGCTAACACTGTTTACTGCACACACTTAGTAAGATTAAAGGCACTTCTACACACACACACCGACACACACCGACACACACCCTATGGGTAATTTGGGAATGCCAACTAACCTAATCTGCTTGTCTTTTGACAGGAGGAAACCGGGGGACCCGAAGGAAACCCGCCAACCACGGGGAGAACATGCACACTCCATGCACACACAGGGTGGAATCGAACCCGAACCCTAGAGGTGGGGATGCCACAGCGCACCACTAATCTGTGCAAAATTCAGTTTGAGGACATGTTGAGACGTTCAGCTGTCTCCAGACTGTGTGCACAATGAGAGACAGATCCCTGCTGATTGTCCTTTCTTCCTGTTTGTATTTCCCAGGTTTAAACAAGCCATTTAGATTCCAACACTAATGTGACCTCATATAAGGAAACTCCCCCTCTAGGCCCCGCCCAGCTCCGCCCAGCTCTGACGCTCTCTGGGGATTATTTTAAAAGCTAAAGGCTAACAGCTAACTCAAGTTCTTTTGTGTGAATGTAAAAGTATTCATTTGCAACATCCCCGATTTCTATTTCCAGTTAAATCTTTAACCGTTCTGTTTATTAAGCACTAAATAAAAAGAGTAGATTAGTTAGAGTTCATGGCTACTTTAGCCTCCTTTAGCTTAGAAAGGCTAGGTTAGCAGTTAGCAACTAAAGTCTAGCCTAGTGTACTTTTTCATGATCTCCAAAACAATGTTTTTTATTATCATCTCTCTTCTCACTAATCACCTATTATTTTTGATGTGTTTTTATTATGTTTATTAAAATATTTGTTAAAATAGATTGTTCTTTCTTGCCTTTTTTTCTTTTTGTCGGTTTACATTTTTGGGGATTTACAGTATGTTTTTGGCTTGTTGTCGGTCATGACTGTTGAATTTTAATTAAAATTTTATATGTATAGCACTTTTAACAACAGTCATTGTCGCAAAGCAACTTTAAGAAATAAAAATAAAAGTATGGAAATGTGTAAGCGATGTGTGATACAATATGTATAAATGATAATGATGAAATGAGTTTTATATGTGATGTAATAAAATTAGCGTAATAAAAACAGGAAAAACAGCCTCTTTAGGTTCTTTAGTGATCCGATGTGGCTAAACATTGAGGATCGTATTGTAAAGTCCCAGTGCTATTGTCTATACAGAATTATATCCTCTCAGGTTATTAATCAGGAATAAAGGAAAAGAAAAAAGAGGTCATTTTGTTTCCCAGCTGTTCACAGTCTGAGTGTTCTGATTGGACAGGAAACTGCACTTTCACAGAGGGGTGTTTAAACACTAAAGATTATTTTAAACATAATTTGAGTGAATCTATAAGACTAGGACACAAAGATTGAGAAATGAATCGACTCAGATCTTGAATCTGATTTAAATGAAATGTCTACTTCACACAGTGAGTCCTGCTCACAACGAGGTCACCATGATGATGGTGTTCATTTTATAATAAACCTTCTCAAACTCTAAACAGATACATCATTAACACAGTGATGGTTTTTTTTTTTTTTTTTAACATGTAAAATAGACATTTTGATTGTAATTGCATCATTAGGCTTCTGTTGCCATGGATACAGACTCAGCCAGCCAGACGCTCTATTAGTCTGTAATAATCTAATGGAGGATGACTGAGTGTAAATGAGATGCTCCTGGTGGAAGCCAGCAGAGGAACACCGCTTTGTGCTGTGACCTTCAGCATTGCAAATGTGGACGAGGAAACTAACAGCCAATTACAGCTTCCTAAAAATACAGAACTGAAGAGCTGAGGCTATCGGGCAGCATGATGTCATCGTCATGACGACAAAGCCTGTGTGGGTGGAGACTCACCAGTACGCGCCCGGTGAGTGTCTGTGCGGAGATCATGACCCCGGCCCAATCCTTCACCGAGGTCATCCAGCCCACCTCACTCACCACCGCACTGTCCTTCTTCTCCACACTGCTGACCCGCTGTACATCCTGCACAAACACACACACACACACACACACACACACACACACAAAAGTAGACAGTTATGCTTAGAGTATATTACATAACACCTATTACAAACAATTTTGGGTACACAACAACCTCCAGACTAACCACCACCCAGTGGGCTGACATTTTCTAGCGTGTGTGAAATGACGGGTAATAAATCACTGTGTGTGTGTGTGTGTGTGTGTGTGAGACAGCCTATGAGAGTGTGAGAACACTGTCTGGAAACTAAACAGGGTCAAAAAAAAGGAGAATAATATAGAAAATCAGAATAATACAGAAGGGTGGGGTTAGAAAAGACAAGGCGGGGTTCGAAAGAACACGAGAAAATAGAAGATGACAAGACGCGGTTATAAAGGACAGTGTGCTGTTAGAAAAGACCCCTGTCCGGTGGGGTTGGGGTTAGAAAAGACTGGGCTGAGTTAGAGAGGTCAGGGTTGGGTTAGAAAGGGCAAGACAGGGTTAGAACAGACAGGACGAGATTAGAGCGGACAGAGCGGGGTTGGAACGGACAGGGCGGGGTTATAACAGACAGGGTGTTAGAAAATAGACTTAGAGGTTAGAAAGAACAGGGCAAGGTGGGAAAGGACAGATTGAGTTCAATAAGGACAGGACGGGGTTAGAAAAAACAGGCAGGGTGAGAAAGGACAGGGTGGTGTTAGAAAGGACAGGTTGAGTTTAGAAAGGAGAGGGTGTGGTTAGAAAGGACAGGTTAAGTTCAGGAAGGAGAGGGTGTGGTTAGAAAGAACAGGGTGGGGTTAAAAAGGACAGGGCGGGGTAAGAAAGGACAGGGCGGGGTGAGAAAGGACAGGGCGGGGTGAGAAAGGACAGGTTGAGTTTAGAAAGGAGAGGGTGTGGTTAGAAAGGACAGGTTAAGTTCAGGAAGGAGAGGGTGTGGTTAGAAAGAACAGGGTGGGGTTAGAAAGGACAGGGCGGGGTAAGAAAGGACAGGGCGGGGTGAGAAAGGACAGGGCGGGGTGAGAAAGGACAGGTTGAGTTTAGAAAGGAGAGGGTGTGGTTAGAAAGAACAGGGTGGGGTTAGAAAGGACAGGGCGGGGTGAGACAGGACAGGGCGTGGTTAGATAGGACAGGGCGGGGTGAGAAAGGACAGGGCGGGGTTAGAAAGGACAGGGCGGAGTTAGATAGGACAGAGAGGGCATGGTTAGAAAGGAGAGGGTTGAGTTAGAAAGGACAGGTCGAGTTCAGAAAGAAGAGGGCGGGGTTAGAAAGAACAGGGTGGGGTTAGAAAGAAGAGGGCGGGGTTAGAGACAAACACTCGCGCGCACACACATTTCTCATGGGCTGAAGCCACAGTGCACATACAGTTTCTAATTAAAATCTCCTGTGTGCTTCCCACTGAGACAGAAGTGTGTAAAGACTCCCAACACACACACACACACACACACACACACAGATAAAAGTTTGGATGTAGAGAATATTCTGGGTACATACACATAAATATAACACACATGAAGTAAAGGGCAGAAGGTGTTAGAGGTAAATGTCAGACTTTTCTAATGTACCGCACAAGTGACTCTGCCTTAATTAACACCACACACACACGCACACACACACACACACACACACACACACACACACACACACAGTATTACAGCAAGCGCACTAATATAAACCTGCGTAGCTGCACTCCTGTCAGAGCTGCTGTAAGAGACAGACTAATGGACTCTCTCTGACCAATCAGAACGCAGTATAAGCGGAGCGGTGTGAGATCAGTAGAGTAAGACCAGCTCTCTCCTGCAGCTCGTTATTTTAAAGGCGTTCAGAGTAACTAGAGCTTATACACACTGGTGTGATTTCTACATGGCTGATTAAAAGTCTCGCCATGTCTCAGTGAAGAGCTCGTTCAGGTCTCATAGCACAAACCTCACACAGCACTGGAGAACGTCCGTGACATAAACACAACAAAACTCGTAAAAGACAGAATGAATAACGATGATGACTGTGTTCTTCCTCCTCCTCCTCCTCCTCCTCCTCCGGACTGAGCAGATATTCAATGTGACAGGTGATGAGAGAGAGAGAGAGAGAGAGAGAGACGGATGGAGGAGGGCATGATGGTAAAATTACAGCAACACAAGTTCACTACAATGCACATTAATCAACTTTATATCCTCTGCACTCACACAGATGCACAGAGAGACAAGGAGAGAGAGAGAGGGACAAAGAGAGAGAGAGAGAGAGAGAGAGACAAAGAGAGGGACAGGGAGAGAGAGAGACAGAGAGAGAGAGAGAGAGACAGAGAGAGTCACAGACAGAATGAGAGAGAGAGAGAGAGAGCGTCACAGAGAGAGGGAGAGAGAGAGAGACAGAAAAACAGCTTAAAAATAGTGATAGATAGATAGATAGATAGATAGATAGATAGATAGATAGATAGATAGAAACAGAGGGAGATAGACTGAGGTAGAAAGGCGAAAAGACACACCTATACACGGCCAGACACTCTAAAATAAAGTTATACAAAAAGACAAGCATACAAAACAGACCATAAAGAGGCAGACAGATAGAAATAAAGAGAGGCAGACTCGACACAGACAGACCAAGATTCAGAAAAGAGAGCAGAGAAGAGATGGATAGGTAAAAGACTGACACAAATAGTGAGACAAACAGACAGCTACAGATACTGTAAACAATGGCAAAAAGGCAGACGGGTAGACAGGTAGTCAGACGGGTAGTCAGACGGATAGTCAGACGGGTAGTCAGACGGGTAGTCAGACGGGTGGTCAGACGGATAGTCAGACGGGTAGTCAGACGGATAGTCAGACGGGTAGAGAGAGAATTACTGCTACAGACTGCAATATAAATACCTGCACAACAAAAACACAATATACACACATAAAAGTGTTACTTTATTACACACATCATATTAATAGTGGTGAGATGTTGATCTGTGTGTGTGTAAGTGTGTGTCAGTGTGTGTCAGTGTGTGTGTGTGAGTTTGCGTGTGTGTAATTGGCATCACAGAGCTGGCCTCTTCACCATAATGAGACAGAGAATAAATATTTAATGTATAAGATGGTAAAGTTCAGGAACGTGACGGCTGAGACTGCTGCAGCTCAGTGATTAAGGAAGATATGAGGACAAGATGAGAATGAGGTGAGGTGAGGGTGAGGGTGAGGTGAGGTGTGGATGAGGTGAGGTGAGGGTGAGTTGAGGGTGAGGTGAGGGTGAGGTGAGGGTGAGTTGAGGGTGAGGTGTTGATGAGGTGAGGGTGAGGTGAGGTGTTGAGGTGAGGTGTGGATGAGGTGTGGGTGAGATGAGGGTAAGGTGATGTGTGGATGAGGGTGAAGTGAGGGTGAGGTTGAGGTGAGGGTGAGGTGAGGTGTGGATGAGGTGAGGTGAGGGTGAGGTGAGGGTGAGAGTGAGAATGAGGGTGAGGGTGAGGTGAGGGTAAGTTGAGGGTGAGGGTGAGGGTGAGGTGAGGATGAGGTTAGGGTGAGTTGTGGTGAGGGTGAGGCGTGGTGTGGTGAGGGTGAGGTGAGCGTGAGGGTGAAATGACACCTTCAAACAAGATACATTAAATGTCTACTCTGTCTGGTATCTGTAGAAAAAAACACCAGAAACTTGTACATGTATAATCACAAGCCAAAATATGTACAGGCGGGGCAAGAAAGGACAGGGTAGTATGTAATATACAATGTGTAGTGTGTAGTATGAAGGATGCAGTGTGTAGTATGTAGTATAAAGGGTGCAAGGTAAACCTACAAAGAGTGTAAAGTGTGGCATGGTATAAGAAGTGTAGCCTGTAGGATAAAGGGTGTAGCGTGTAGCATGATATATGTTATGTAGTATGTAGTATGTAAGGTATAGTATGTAGTATTTTGGGGGTATTGAGTATTATGCAGGGTGTAGTATGTAGTATGTGGGATGTAGTGTGTAGTACGGTATACAGTATGTAGTTCAGCGTGTATAGTGTAGATATAGTATGCTAAGTGTAGAAATAAAGGATCCACACAGTACAGCGTACTTCACTTCGCCTTCCCACAGCCGTTACTCAATCTTCAGTGTTATGACACACTCCCCCGCCTCGCTGTCACACTAATTTGTGTTTGTCAAAGCAGCACATGTAAGAAATTATTCAGATTCCTAAATGAGACACGACAGACTTTTGGAGTGAACAGACACCTCCTGCTGTTCCCGTCACACTGAACCGAGTTCATCAACATCAGAGCCGTAACGCAGTCAGAATTTCATCTGGGTTTAGCTCTCCTTCACTGCAGCCCAAAGCTCCGAAAATCATCAACTCCAAATCAAATCTAACTCAAAATCACCAAAAACCAGGGCAGAGAAAACCAGCGTCGAGTTTCTGAGCAGACGAACAGCCGAGACCGAGACATCAACATAAACCTGTGAGATTCATTCAGCTGCAGGAACAGGAGGAATCGGGATTTTATCAATTCACTTCGTGTTTATAAATCACCTTTTCAGATACAGAGCAGCTAAATGATCGGTCTATTGACCAGCTAAAGCAAATTAATTAACATATAAACATCAACTAAAATCAATCAATCTAAATGATCAGCTATAACAGGACTGATGACTTGAGCAGCTAAGTTAAGGAATTATTTAAAGACGAGCTCAGGACGCCAACATGTTGAAGCAGAAGCTCCACTGCTCTGTCTATAATTACTTACTGCTCTTTAAGGCGGGGTTTGAAATTCAATTATTCTTATCATGGAGTTAAATTAAGCTTGGCTCGTCCCTGTTCATCCCCGATGCCAAGTGTCCATCCATCCACATCAACATTCAGCTCAGAGGAGCACATTAGAGCTGAGACAATTTCATCAGACCTCTGCATAGTTCAGCCTTACATCCATTTAATCTCTCTCTCTCTCTCTCTCTCTCTCCATTCTTTTAATCTGCACTCCTTTCTGTAAGTGGCTGAGTGCTGCTTATAAATCAGTGCAGCCTATTCACTTAATTAGCTGAGAACTCTCCACAAATGTAAAAGCTTAATGTTCAAGCATCAGCAATACTTACATATAAAACTATATACAGTACAACTAAATACAGCGAGATAGATAGAGAGGTAAATATATGATAGATAGATTTTTTTGTTTGTTTTTATAATTTTCTTTATTATTATTACAATACAGAAATGTTCATCCTCTGAAAAATGATGTTCATTCATGCACTCAATACTTGGTCTCAGCTCCTTTAGCAGTGCTGAGGAGTTACTGAAGACCAGGGTGCTTTAATAGCTGCCTTCAGATTGTCTATAATGTCGGCTCGGGTGTTTCTCATCTTTAGATTTCATCAGAATTTTAATCAAGTGGAAAAACATGTAGAAAACTTGGCGTGTGACCGAAGGATGACTCGTACACACAAAAATAAGAAATAAGGAACTTTAATGCTGTAATGTAAAAGTAACAGACGCTTAGAAAAAGCACTAGAAATTATTTTCAGTTCCAAGTTTTTCCGGACACAGAGCACAAAGGGCCAGCCTTCCCTATATAAAAGCTAAACAACAAAGGGATCAATAATCAATAATCCAATCCATTACTATCCCTTACTACTATAACAAACACTAGCACTCTATATTACACTACATCACCAAAATTCATCCATGATGGTTGTGTCTATATTACTAATTAGGGACGTTAGGGGCTTTGAGGACTTTGTGGTTGGAACTTTGTGGGGTGTCTGTCTGTCTGTCTTTCTGTCTGTATGTCTGTCTGTCTGACCGGTTCGGAGTCGTCCGTCTACGTTTGTCTCTATTAAACTTGATTTGCTTTTTCTCCCTCTAGTTTTTTTTTTTTTTGTGTAAAATTTGGTGGAACCCCTTAAAATGACCCATGACACTCTCCATGTGCCTCTCCTTTCTTTCTCCAGACTCTGAGACTTTGATTTCGTAACGAAATGCAACATCTACTTTCATCCAATTTAAGCCCCTTTCCAACTTTTCAATGGTATTCAAGTTATTTTAAAATGTACTGAAGTAAACAAACCACAGTAGTTTTTAGATGAGCTGGGCGAGTAAGATTACTGCTATTAATAATTCATCAACACACTGTTGACTTTCTTTAGGTGTCTCACTGTGATCAGGTTAATGGAAAAAAGAGAAATTTCAGGATTCCTAGCCTTTTGTCTTTGGAACTTTCACCCTCAGACTGACCAACAATCCCATCTCTTTAAAAATAGGGTGTTTTATGTTTGTGCCACCAAAACAGCTCTGAGACATCGAGGCATGGACACATCTGGCACCAAGTAAATTGTAATGTGGCTCCATAGATTAGACATGTTTGTTTAGCAGATCCTACAGACGCTTAATCAGATCATTTCCCAGCAGAACATTGCCCAGACCATCAACCAGCCTCTGACAGCAGGACTCCTTCTCATAGTGCATCCTGGTGCCATCTCTCCCTCAGGTAAGCAACACACCCACACCCACACACCCACACCCCCCCACACACACAGGTTTGAAGATGTTCTGCCCCAGTCAGCTAGACATCACCATCTAGCCCTAAAGGCTCTCAGATCATTACACCTGTCCACTGTTCCTACTTCTATCTTGCCAACTTCAAAACCTGACTGTTCACTTTCTCATGGCTGATCAGTATACAGAGCTTTAAATAAACCCAGACTGTTGACCTGATAGAAATAAAACCTTCTGATTCACAGATGACGTCTAGAACTGAGAGAATAAATCTCGTTTAGGAACAGTACCATGACTTAGCTGTTTTTGTCAGCTCTTTAAAGGGAGTGTTACTTTACTAAATTAGTAGAGCGATACTAAATCACCTCCAAGGATGTTGTAAAGTGAGCCGTTTTTGGCGATCACAGCATAGTCACTTTGTAAACCTGTCCAAGTCCATCTTTAGAATAAACAGAAGGTTAAAGCTGGAACTGATGTGATGTTCGGGGGTCTAATCACAACAATCTGATCTGATTCTGTAACAAGCTAGCATCAGACTACGGGATAAGTTATTAGTTTATACTTTATACTATAGTTTTACATTTTTTTAAATTTAATTTGGATTTCTGATCTATTTAATTTGTTTTAACAGCTAAAATATGAAACAGTTGCAGTTTCAGTAAACTGCTGAAAAGAAACATGTGATTAGAGTATTACAATAATCTTTAACTATGAATAAGAAAATCCGGAATAAGCCTAAAAAGAAATACAGGTAGTCCCCAACTTACAAGCATTCGAATTTCCGTAGATACGAACAGACCATAGATGTAAACAAATCATTAAAGTATCTCACGTGTATTGTACAAATAATAGACACTGCAGTCACCAGATACCAATATTTACAATTATATACAATATTTTCAGTGTGTAAAGGAAAGTATAAAATTTCCAAAGTCCGGTTATTGTATATGTGTGTGTGTGCGCGTGCGTGCAGGGGAAATGAGTCAGCCTCACTGGTTTCAATGAATCAGTCTGGGAACACGAGGATAGAAAATGTCTGTCCTGTAAAGCTGTGCTGATGGTGAATAATCCTAATTTCATAAATTCCTCACAGTTCAAAAAAGGTTCTCTTTAAACGAGGTCAGCTGACCCCGCTGTGTCACCGGAATTCCCTTTGCGATTTGGAGGCGCAGTCTCACGAGAGTATAACGTAGAACCAAACCTGTTTTTTTATGCTTTACGTTATATACTTGTGTCAAAGGTATATAGAGTCACTTTGTCTGACTTATGAACGAATCATTCTGTTTATGAACGAATCCGACTTACAAACGTACTCCTGGAACGGAACTCATTCGTAAGTCTCGGACTATACAAAAATAAAAGCAATAAACCCATCTGTAACGTGATTATGCAATGCTTTATTTGTTTTGGGGTTTTTTTTGTGTGTGTGTCTGTGTGTGTTTTTGTATGACTTGGTTTGTTGGTTTGGACTGAACTGGTCTGACTGAGATCCCGTCTAAGAAAAAGCAGGAACTAGATTTTAATGTACAGTGGAACCTTGGATTACGAGCATAATTTGTTCCAGAAGCGGGCTCGTATTCCAAAACACTCGTAAACCAAATAAAATTTTCCTATAAGAAATAATGGAAACTCTAATTATTCGTTGCACAGCCCAAAAAATAAATACATAAGATAATTATCACAAAATATAAAGTAAAAATAAAACAAATTACCCTGCACTTTACTTTTAAAAATAAATCCTGACAGATAAGT
This sequence comes from Clarias gariepinus, assembly GCF_024256425.1. NCBI lineage: Eukaryota > Metazoa > Chordata > Actinopteri > Siluriformes > Clariidae > Clarias > Clarias gariepinus. The sequence goes on from NC_071113.1 coordinate 31,567,001, forward strand.
GTTTCCGTTTATGCACGCAGGCACCGTGTGTGTGTGTGTGTGTGTGTGTGTGTGTGTGTGTGTGTGTGTGTGTGTGAAGCCCCTCCTGTCCCGAGAGAGTGTGTGTGACCCGGCCTGGTGTCAAATTACGCGCACACATAAGAGATGCTGACGAAGATGGATTTTTAACCTTCTAATGAGACTTTATTACACAGTAAATCTTTCTTATTTGAATTTCACATAAACACAGAAAGACTGTTTTGTCGGAAAGATTAGCAAGGAACATCGATAATGACACTCGTGTAAGCGCTTAATACCAAAATCACTGCTGTAAAGTAAAACAAACAAACAAACAAATGAACCGGCAATTTACCTTTGAAAAGAATTGCGACAAAGCTTCTGATTGCGGCAGAGTTTCTGTGTCGAGCAGAGAGTGCAAAAAAAAAGAGGGAGAGAGAGAGAGAAAGAGAGTGTGTGTGTTACCCGGCACGGTGTCAATTCATGCGAGCGCACACACAATACACACACACAACGAGGCTGGGGAAAAAAATTGATTTTTAACCTTCTAATTAGACTTTCTTTTGCTTTACATGTGCACACGTGTGCTATAAGAAACAGTACACGTGCGCTGTACACACACGCTCAAGAGAGAGAAAAAACGTTGGCTCAGTTGATCACGTGATGTTCGGCGTCAAAACAAGAAGCCCATGCGTGATACATGATACTCAGTACTCGTAAACCAAGACTTGCTCATTTTTCAAGTCAAAATTTATTAAAAATCTTTGCTTGTTTAGTGGAACACTCGCGGTTTCACTGTATGAAGTAAGAATAAAAAAGAAGCATCCAAAAAAAGTCTTTTTGAAGTCTGTTGCAAATAATTTATTTTTAGCTGTTGAGATTTATTTCTCAATGTGAATTTCTCATTGCAATAAGCAATGTGTATTATATAGTCTATTACATTTGGATAAATGACGATTCTTGTCTAATTGGAGTTTTTGCACTCCCGGGTTTTAGCTTCACATCAGCATTCGCTTTATTTCCTCTACAGCTCCAGCGTGAACGTTCTGCTACTGTGTGAGAGAGAAGAACATAAAATCATTTACATACAAAATGAGGGACATGACGAGTGTGTGTGTGTGCGTGTGTGTACAGAGAATAGTCTGTGTTGTATGTATAGTCTGGAAAAGAGTAAAAATATCTATCCATCTATCTGCTTGCTTATTTGAGAGAGAGGGTGAGAGTCGACCCTGTTCTTAATGATGCTTGTGTATGAAATATTTGACACACACACACACACACACACACACACACACACACACACAAGCTGATCAGCAGTGACCTGGTAATGAGGCTTGAAGTTATTTATTTTCTATGAGAGATAGAGATTTCCTGTCACAGGGGAGAAAACTGAACATTAATGACGCAAAATGGGCGGGGCATCTGACGCAACAAAGTGTCTGTCTGTTACTGTATCTCTCCATCCGTCTAACCCCTCTCTCCCTCCATCTCCCCACCCTGCTCTCGCTCTCTTTCTCTCTTCCTCCTGTATAACACGTTCCTGTTTATATGCTAAGCCTCATTGAGGAATACCTACTGGTTGCTTAGCAACAAGTGCTAACTTGAGGGATAGGGGAGAGTGACATAAGTGCAAAAGATGGAAAACTGTGCATATGTGTGTGTGTGTGTGTGTGTGTGTGTGTGTGTGTGTGTGTGTGTGTTTGTGTGTGTGTGAAAGAGAGAGAGAGAGAGAGAGAGAGAGAGAAATATAGAGAATGAGTGAGTAAGTGATGGAGAAGAAGGAAAGAAATACAGAAAGAGAGAGAGAGTGAGGGACAAACATACAGGCAGAATGAGAAAAAAATAAAAAACAGAGAGAGAGAGAGAGAGAGAGAGAGAGAGAGAAAGAGAGAGATGAGAAATGGGGACAGAGGGAAATACAGAACGCCAGAAAAACACAAAGAGAGAGAGCGAGAGAGAGAAATAAAGAAAGAAATATAGACAGGAAACCCACCCCCATAACCCCATGGTGGGCGTGTCTGTGGCCTATACAGTCAAGTGTAAAAGTTAATACCCTCTTTTTTAAATCTATATGTTTTTGTGTAAAAACATATAAAAAATGATCTGATCGTTGCGAGTCTCAGTATTCTGCAAATACAACCTTACAGACAAGCACTAACTTTTTACCCCATGCTATTATTTATTCAAGAAAAATGAAGCCAGAAAGAAAATAACATGCTGCCAATACTAAATGTCCCCTTACTGCTTCCACAGGATTTAAGGCGGTACGTTACAGCCAGGTGCTGTTCATTATCAGCTCTTTAGTTAATTAATCATTAGATGTGCAGATCTCTATAAAAGCAGAGGTTTTGTCAGTTTGCCGGTCTGTAGCGTTCAGGTGTGTGTAGAGGGAAAGACATGAGCAATGGTCTTAGAGAAGCACATGATGCTGCATACAATAATCTGGGGAGAGGTGTAAAACCATGTCTAAACTAATTAGTGTTCAACGTTCAACAGTTAAGAGAGCTATGTCTCAGACCCTACAGACCTCACAGAGCATGATAAAGTCCATCACAGCACAATTAGAAGCAGACTAAACACGTACGGGATGTCTGGACGGGTAAACCTCAACTGAATTGAAATGCTGTGCCGGGACCTTAAGAGAGCTGTGCATAAGGGAACGCCCCAAACCCTCAAACAACTAAAGCAATGTTGTAAAGAAAAGTCGGACAAAACCATGTGAGAGACTGATAAAGTCATAAAGGAAACTATTACTTTAAGTTATTGCTGATAAAGGTGGATCTACAAACTACTGAGTCAGGGGGTACGTACTGTAGCCTTGCTCACATTTCTTTTTGGCTTAATGTTGTTAAATAAACAATGACACAGTAAATAAAAAAAGTAATTTGTTGTTGTTCATCTGAGGTTGTATTTGCCAAATACTGAGACCAGCTACGATCAGAAGATATAATATGATTTAAACAAAGAAACAGGCTTATAAAAGGAGCACTAACTTTTACACATAACTTATATATAGTGTATAGGTATAGTGTTTTTATGCAAATCAGACAAACAGTAAGTAACAGCTCTACTACCACCTCACACTCCTAACACAGCTCTACCACCTCACACTCCTAACACAGCCCTACCTCCTCCTCACACTCCTAACACAGCTCTACCACCTCACAGTCCTAACACAGCTTTACCTCCTCCTCACACTCCTAACACAGCTCTACCTCCTCCTAACACAGCTCTACCTCCTCCTCACACTCCTAACACAGCTCTACCTCCTCCTCATACTCCTAACACAGCTCTACCTCCTCCTCACACTCCTAACACAGCTCTACCATCTCACAGTCCTAACACAGCTCTACCTCCTCCTCACAGTCCTAAAACAGCTCTACCTCCTCCTCACACTCCTAACACAGCTCTACCACCTCACACTCCTAACACAGCTCTACCTCCTCCTCACACTCCTAACACAGCTCTACCACCTCACACTCCTAACACAGCTCTACCTCCTCCTCACACTTCTAACACAGCTCTACCTCCTCCTCACACTCCTAACACAGCTCTACCTCCTCCTCACACTCCTAACACAGCTCTACCTCCTCACACTCCTATCAGAGCTCTACCTCCTCCTCACACTCCAAGCACAGCTCTACCTCCTCCTCACACTCCCAACACAGCTCTATCTCCTCCTCACAGTCCTAACACAGCGCTACCTCCTTCTCACAGTCCTAACACAGCCCTACCTCCTCCTCACATTCCTAACACAGCTCTACCACCTCCTCACACTCCTAAGACAGCTCTACCTCCTCCTCACACTCCTAACACAGCTCTACCACCTCACACTCCTAACACAGCTCTACCTCCTCCTTACACTCCTAACACAGCTCTACCTCCTCCTCACACTCCTAACACAGCTCTACCTCCTCCTTACACTCCTAACACAGCTCTACCTCCTCACACTCCTAACACAGCTCTACCACCTCACACTCCTAACACAGCTCTACCTCCTCCTCACACTCCTAACACAGCTTTACCTCCTCCTCACACTCCTAACACAGCTCTACCACCTCACACTCCTAACACAGCTCTACCTCCTCCTCACACTCCTAACACAGCTCTACCACCTCACACTCCTAACACAGCTCTACCTCCTCCTCACACTCCTAACACAGCTCTACCACCTCACACTCCTAACACAGCTCTACCTCCTCCTCACACTTCTAACACAGCTCTACCTTCTCCTCACACTCCTAACACAGCTCTACCACCTCACACTCCTAACACAGCTCTACCTCCTCCTCACAGTCCTAACACAGCTCTACCTCCTCCTCACACTCCAAGCACAGCTCTACCTCCTTCTCACACTCCTAACACAGCTCTACCTCCTCCTCACAGTCCTAACACAGCTCTACCTCCTCCTCACACTCCTAACACAGCTCTACCTCCTCCTCACACTCCTAACACAGCTCTACCTCCTCCTCACACTCCTAACACAGCTCTACCACCTCACACTCCTAACACAGCTCTACCTTCTCCTCACACTCCTAACACAGCTCTACCACCTTGAACTCCTAACACAGCTCTACCTCCTCCTTACACTCCTAACACAGCTCTACCTCCTCCTCACACTCCTAACACAGCTCTACCACCTCACACTCCTAACACAGCTCTACCTCCTCCTCACAGTCCTAACACAGCTCTACCTCCTCCTCACACTCCTAACACAGCTCTACCACCTCACACTCCTAACACAGCTCTACCTCCTCCTCACAGTCCTAACACAGCTCTACCTCCTCCTCACACTCCTAACACAGCTCTACCTCCTCACACTCCTAACACAGCTCTACCTCCTCCTCACACTCCTAACACAGCTCTACCTCCTCCTCACACTCCTAACACAGCACTACCTCCTCCTCGCACTCCTAACACAGCTCTACCTCCTCCTCACACTCCTAACACAGCTCTACCTCCTCACACTCCTAACACAGCTCTACCACCTTACACTCCTAACACAGCTCTACCTCCTCCTCACACTCCTAACACAGCTCTACCTCCTCCTCACACTCCTAACACAGCTCTACCTTCTCCTCGCACTCCTAACACAGCTCTACCTCCTCCTCGCACTCCTAACACAGCTCCACCTCCTCACACTCCTAACACAGCTCTACCTTCTCCTCACACTCCTAACACAGCTCTACCTCCTCACACTCCTAACACAGCTCTACCTCCTCCTCACACTACTAACACAGCTCTACCTTCTCCTCACACTCCTAACACAGCTCTACCTCCTCCTCACAGTCCTAAAACAGCTCTACCTCCTCCTCACACTCCTAACACAGCTCTACCACCTCACACTCCTAACACAGCTCTACCTCCTCCTCACACTCCTAACACAGCTCTACCACCTCACACTCCTAACACAGCTCTACCTCCTCCTCACACTTCTAACACAGCTCTACCTCCTCCTCACACTCCTAACAAAGCTCTACCTCCTCCTCACACTCCTAACACAGCTCTACCTCCTCCTCACACTCCTAACACAGCTCTACCTCCTCACACTCCAATCAGAGCTCTACCTCCTCCTCACACTCCAAGCACAGCTCTACCTCCTCCTCACACTCCCAACACAGCTCTACCTCCTCCTCACAGTCCTAACACAGTGCTACCTCCTTCTCACAGTCCTAATACAGCCCTACCTTCTCCTCACATTCCTAACACAGCTCTACCTCCTCCTCACACTCCTAACACAGCTCTACCTCCTCCTCACACTCCTAACACAGCTCTACCTCCCCCTCACACTCCTAACACAGCTCTACCACCTCACACTCCTAACACAGCTCTACCTCCTCCTTACACTCCTAACACAGCTCTACCACCTCACACTCCTAACACAGCTCTACCTCCTCCTTACACTCCTAACACAGCTCTACCTCCTCACACTCCTAACACAGCTCTACCACCTCACACTCCTAACACAGCTCTACCTCCTCCTCACACTCCTAACACAGCTTTACCTCCTCCTCACACTCCTAACACAGCTCTACCACCTCACACTCCTAACACAGCTCTACCACCTCACACTCCTAACACAGCTCTACCTCCTCCTTACACTCCTAACACAGCTTTACCTCCTCCTCACACTCCTAACACAGCTCTACCACCTCACACTCCTAACACAGCTCTACCTCCTCCTCACACTCCTAACACAGCTCTACCACCTCACACTCCTAACACAGCTCTACCTCCTTCTCACACTCCAAGCACAGCTCTACCTCCTTCTCACACTCCAAGCACACCTCTACCTCCTTCTCACACTCCTAACACAGCTCTACCTCCTCCTCACAGTCCTAACACAGCTCTACCTCCTCCTCACAGTCCTAACACAGCTCTACCTCCTCCTCACACTCCTAACACAGCTCTACCTCCTCCTCACACTCCTAACACAGCTCTACCTTCTCCTCACACTCCTAACACAGCTCTACCTCCTCCTTACACTCCTAACACAGCTCTACCTCCTCCTCACACTCCTAACACAGCTCTACCACCTCACACTCCTAACACAGCTCTACCTCCTCCTCACAGTCCTAACACAGCTCTACCTCCTCCTCACACTCCAAGCACAGCTCTACCTTCTTCTCACACTCCTAACACAGCTCTACCTCCTCCTCACAGTCCTAACACAGCTCTACCTCCTCCTCACACTCCTAACACAGCTCTACCTCCTCCTCACACTCCTAACACAGCTCTACCACCTCACACTCCTAACACAGCTCTACCTTCTCCTCACACTACTAACACAGCTCTACCACCTCACACTCCTAACACAGCTCTACCTCCTCCTTACACTCCTAACACAGCTCTACCTCCTCCTCACACTCCTAACACAGCTCTACCACCTCACAGTCCTAACAGAGCTCTACCTCCTCCTCACAGTCCTAACACAGCTCTACCTCCTCCTCACACTCCTAACACAGCTCTACCACCTCACACTCCTAACACAGCTCTACCTCCTTCTCACACTCCTAACACAGCTCTACCTCCTCCTCACACTCCTAACACAGCTCTACCTCCTCACACTCCTAACACAGCTCTACCTCCTCCTCACACTCCTAACACAGCTCTACCTCCTCCTCACACTCCTAACACAGCACTACCTCCTCCTCACACTCCTAACACAGCTCTACCTCCTCACACTCCTAACACAGCTCTACCTTCTCCTCGCACTCCTAACACAGCTCTACTTCCTCCTTACACTCCTAACACAGCTCTACCTCCTCCTCACACTCCTAACACAGCTTTACCTTCTCCTCGCACTCCTAACACAGCTCTACCTCCTCCTCGCACTCCTAACACAGCTCCACCTCCTCACACTCCTAACACAGCTCTACCTTCTCCTCACACTCCTAACACAGCTCTACCTCCTCACACTCCTAACACAGCTCTACCTTCTCCTCACACTCCTAACACAGCTCTACCTTCTCCTCATACTCCTAACACAGCTCTACCACCTCACACTCCTAACACAGCTCTACCACCTCACACTCCTAACACAGCTCTACCTCCTCCTCACAGTCCTAACACAGCTCTACCTCCTCCTCACACTCCAAGCACAGCTCTACCTTCTTCTCACACTCCTAACACAGCTCTACCTCCTCCTCACAGTCCTAACACAGCTCTACCTCCTCCTCACACTCCTAACACAGCTCTACCTCCTCCTCACACTCCTAACACAGCTCTACCACCTCACACTCCTAACACAGCTCTACCTTCTCCTCACACTCCTAACACAGCTCTACCACCTCACACTCCTAACACAGCTCTACCTCCTCCTTACACTCCTAACACAGCTCTACCTCCTCCTCACACTCCTAACACAGCTCTACCACCTCACAGTCCTAACACAGCTCTACCTCCTCCTCACAGTCCTAACACAGCTCTACCTCCTCCTCACACTCCTAACACAGCTCTACCACCTCACACTCCTAACACAGCTCTACCTCCTTCTCACACTCCTAACACAGCTCTACCTCCTCCTCACACTCCTAACACAGCTCTACCTCCTCACACTCCTAACACAGCTCTACCTCCTCCTCACACTCCTAACACAGCTCTACCTCCTCCTCACACTCCTAACACAGCACTACCTCCTCCTCACACTCCTAACACAGCTCTACCTCCTCACACTCCTAACACAGCTCTACCTTCTCCTCGCACTCCTAACACAGCTCTACTTCCTCCTCACACTCCTAACACAGCTCTACCTCCTCCTCACACTCCTAACACAGCTTTACCTTCTCCTCGCACTTCTAACACAGCTCTACCTCATCCTCGCACTCCTAACACAGCTCCACCTCCTCACACTCCTAACACAGCTCTACCTTCTCCTCACACTCCTAACACAGCTCTACCTCCTCACACTCCTAACACAGCTCTACCTTCTCCTCACACTCCTAACACAGCTCTACCTTCTCCTCATACTCCTAACACAGCTCTACCACCTCACACTCCTAACACAGCTCTACCACCTCACACTCCTAACACAGCTTTACCTTCTCCTCACACTCCTAACACAACTCTACCTTCTCCTCACACTCCTAACACAGCTCTACCTTCTCCTCACACTCCTAACACAGCTCTACCTTCTCCTCACATTCCTAACACAGCTCTACCTTCTCCTCACACTCCTAACACAGCTCTACCACCTCACACTCCTAACACAGCTCTACCACCTCACACTCCTAACACAGCTCTACTAACTCACACTCCTAACACAGCTCTACCTCCTCCTCACACTCCTAACACAGCTCTACCTCCTCCTCACACTCCTAACACAGCTCTACCACCTCACACTCCTAACACAGCTCTACCTTCTCCTCACACTCCTAACACAACTCTACCTTCTCCTCACACTCCTAACACAGCTCTACCTTCTCCTCACACTCCTAACACAGCTCTACCTTCTCCTCACACTCCTAACACAGCTCTACCACCTCACACTCCTAACACAGCTCTACCACCTCACACTCCTAACACAGCTCTACCTTCTCCTCACACTCCTAACACAGCTCTACCTTCTCCTCATACTCCTAACACAGCTCTACCTTCTCCTCACACTCCTAACACAGCTCTACCTTCTCCTCACACTCCTAACACAGCTCTACCACCTCACACTCCTAACACAGCTCTACCTCCTCCTCACACTCCTAACACAGCTCTACCTCCTCCTCACACTCCTAACACAGCTCTACCTTCTCCTCACACTCCTAACACAGCTCTACCACCTCACACTCCTAACACAGCTCTACCTCCTCCTTACACTCCTAACACAGCTCTACCTCCTCCTCACACTCCTAACACAGCTCTACCACCTCACACTCCTAACACAGCTCTACCTCCTCCTCACAGTCCTAACACAGCTCTACCTCCTCCTCACACTCCAAGCACAGCTCTACCTTCTTCTCACACTCCTAACACAGCTCTACCTCCTCCTCACAGTCCTAACACAGCTCTACCTCCTCCTCACACTCCTAACACAGCTCTACCTCCTCCTCACACTCCTAACACAGCTCTACCACCTCACACTCCTAACACAGCTCTACCTTCTCCTCACACTCCTAACACAGCTCTACCTTCTCCTCACACTCCTAACACAGCTCTACCTCCTCCTTACACTCCTAACACAGCTCTACCTCCTCCTCACACTCCTAACACAGCTCTACCACCTCACAGTCCTAACAGAGCTCTACCTCCTCCTCACAGTCCTAACACAGCTCTACCTCCTCCTCACACTCCTAACACAGCTCTACCACCTCACACTCCTAACACAGCTCTACCTCCTTCTCACACTCCTAACACAGCTCTACCTCCTCCTCACACTCCTAACACAGCTCTACCTCCTCACACTCCTAACACAGCTCTACCTCCTCCTCACACTCCTAACACAGCTCTACCTCCTCCTCACACTCCTAACACAGCACTACCTCCTCCTCACACTCCTAACACAGCTCTACCTCCTCACACTCCTAACACAGCTCTACCTTCTCCTCGCACTCCTAACACAGCTCTACTTCCTCCTTACACTCCTAACACAGCTCTACCTCCTCCTCACACTCCTAACACAGCTTTACCTTCTCCTCGCACTCCTAACACAGCTCTACCTCCTCCTCGCACTCCTAACACAGCTCCACCTCCTCACACTCCTAACACAGCTCTACCTTCTCCTCACACTCCTAACACAGCTCTACCTCCTCACACTCCTAACACAGCTCTACCTTCTCCTCACACTCCTAACACAGCTCTACCTTCTCCTCATACTCCTAACACAGCTCTACCACCTCACACTCCTAACACAGCTCTACCACCTCACACTCCTAACACAGCTCTACCTCCTCCTCACAGTCCTAACACAGCTCTACCTCCTCCTCACACTCCAAGCACAGCTCTACCTTCTTCTCACACTCCTAACACAGCTCTACCTCCTCCTCACAGTCCTAACACAGCTCTACCTCCTCC